>NC_048277.1:16550923-16853423 GCF_009762535.1 Notolabrus celidotus
GGAATTTATGTTCTAACCTTAAAGCAAAGCAAGGAGAGCTTTTACACCCATGTTCCCAGTCTTTGTGTAAAAACCAAATGAGCTGGCTAAATGCTCCATCAATGTATTTCATGCACAAACATAACAGTGAATCCTCAGGTTCAGTTCACAGCAAGAGGGCATTCTAACCTCATGATGTAATCATTTTAAGATGACTATCCTTTCCCTCAAAACACATAGTCAGATGGACCCTTAATACCTTCCCACCTTACTGTAATTAAGAATGTTTTCATATTTTTGAACCACACACATTTCTTTCCTCAGTTTATTTGTTTCCAAGCTAATTAAATTACCATTCATTTTAATTATCACACAAATTCAGTACTTTCTGAACTCTTTGAGCACTTAAAATTGGGATAGGTAATACAAATAAGTATCCAATTCAAATTTTGCAATACACCTCAGAAACAGGGAAACTGGACTCTAAATAACGAAAGAACCCTTGTCTCAACCTTGAGCCCTGCTGCTGTAATGGTTGACTTGTGGTAAACCTGTTGTGCATCTTTCTAATGGGGCCCAGCATGGATACACATTATTTACAGTTAATGCTTCAAGGATCAACCCTGCAGAGGAGACAAGAAAGTCCCACCCCCGTGCTTATAGTAAGAACAGAAAAAAACATGTGACAGACTGTCTATATGTGTACTATTAGATTTTTTAAAAAGGGTTTAACTCTGAAAAGAGAGTTTGTGATGAGGGGGGAAGTTCCAAGAAAAATTCATATTTATTTTAACCTTTTACCTTTCCAGGCTGATGTGACCAACACAATCAGGTTATCGGATGTCCAAGAATGTGACTTATTTCTCCAGTTTGATCAGGACACGAGGCATGTTTCCCCTGTCCTTTTGGACATGTACTATTTGTATTATTTGCTTTATGTTACAATACCAAATAAGTCATAAACATGTTATGTATAAAAGAAATAATAGTCAAGAAGCTTTCTCTTACTATAGATGTATGAACACCTGAGAAGTGAGGGAAGTTCATTCCAAGTGCAAAATGCAACAGAGGGAGTGATAGTGGGAGTGCCCTCATAATAAAGCCAACACCCGTCTCTGCTCATCTTCAGTTGTTGCTTGAGATGCTCAGGTGAGCTTCTGTCTGAAAATTACTACTACAAAAAAAAAAAACTAATTGAGGACAATGGGTTGCATTCAAAGCTTCAGGGAATTGTGTGACCGTCCAAAACACACTAACGTTCGTCTGAGTCTGCCGGCAGTGTGCTTTGTGTGGCAAATAGCCATGATCATCTTGTTCGGAGTTTTTATTCGTTACAATGAAGAATCAGATCCACACTGGATAGAGTACAGAAAAAATAACAATATATCAAGTGACATTGAGAATGACTTCTACTTTCGATATCCAAGTAAGTAACTTCCTTTTCTTTTTAAAATCATCTTTCTAGTATTGTCTGTTTTCTACCTGTCTTATTAGTGGGCATATATTGCAACATTTATTATATCCATATACCCCTCTCTTTACCTTTTGTACTATAAAATAAACATCTGTATCTTTATGAATCCACCTTTTTCCCAAATGTGGGTCATTGTCTAAGCACTCCATTAATATTTAGCTGTTTCTTTATGTTCCATTCGAGTTAAATACATGTGTACTTGAGTTTCAAAGTTGAGGATTAATTCCAGGCCTATCAAATGCTTCCTACATTGCTGACAAGGATCTGACACTTACAGGTGCACATTTCCCCTGAGGTCTGACTCCCTCTAGCTCAGGCTTTTTTTCTAATGTAATTTCAGCTGAAAAGGTGTTCCTCTTTGTGTTTAAATTATGATCATGTAGTACATAATTTGGGTTGTGCATGTGAGTGTATAGTTTGCTTATAGTGAACACAACAGCCCACAGTGTCAATGTCAAGCTATCATTACGCAATCTCAGATATGGTGTTTGATGTCAAATGATTTATGTGCATCCTGATACAGTGTGATGTCATGAGACCTATAAGGCTTCATAGTGCTTTCACAAGGCTTTAGTTCAAAATACAAAGCCCTGTCTGTGTTGACAGGAGGACACCAATGTGTCTGAAGCTTCCTCTGTATATCATTTGGTAAAAATTACACTCTGATGCAAAATTCTCCATGAAAAACTATACTGTTTCTCACAGTGCAGAGGAAAGCTATTGTGCCCATAGGTGTGTCAAACAGTTACAGTGTTACATTGTAAAGGATACTGGCTTGTTTATTTACTGGCTGGTATCCACACTCTTCTGTTGGATTGTTAAAGCAGACAGTGGCTGTCCCACATTAAAGATCAGACTGTGTGTGTTCATTGTTGTTTTGATTTGTTATAATGAACCTTGAGGACTCTTTTTTTGACTTTGGAAGTTCTCTATAAATTCTCAGCATAATCTCACTAGCTTCTTTTCTGATTCTTTCCACCAAATGTCGTGGACAATCTCAAGACAATGAGTTGTTTTCAGTTACCACTGTGGCATTAGTCATATTATATTCTAATAATTATAATTGTTGTTTAGTGTTGTAATTGGGGAAAATGATCTCTATTTTTGTTGACTATAAAACCCTGCAGCATAAACTAATTTACTGTTAAAGTTAATGATGTCCTCATCATGTCAACTTGGTCTCCCCGTCTTCTCCAATATGCTCTCACGTGGACCTGCACTTTGGTGACATGTTGTCAAAGCAAACTATATGTACACAGCAGAGCCGGCCCTAGCCGACTTGGTGCCCTAGGCAAGATTTGAGCTGGTGCCCCTTGTATTGCTATCAACTCCAACAATCCCATCACATATGCACTGAAAGACAACTGACATCCAGCTTTATGTTTTACAGGTTTCCTTTGTTTTAAAATAAAATAACCTCGAAAAGAACGTTAATAAAATGTTAGTTTAATCAGTCATTATATAACACAATAATTTTCACAGTGCAGACACTTGAAACAAAGCAACAGTAATGTATTAAGTGGTGACTGAAAAGGCAGAAGCAAAATGCTTATTTAAGCCTTACCTACATTTTCTATCTAATTAAGCTAACAGCTTCCAAAGTGTAAGGAAAATAACAAAAACAAAACAAAAACAGGTAATCATGAACACTTATAGACTTCAAAAACTGATTTGCATACCATTATTTTTAAAACCAAAAGTGAATCACAAGCTTTTAAATGTTTACTGGCATCATTCTGCCATTTAATCCAAAATTAAATTAGATAAAACAATATTGTTTTTCCTATTATCTTCACATTTTCTTCCTCACTCATTTAGTGGCGCCCCCTATGGATGGCCGCCGCCCCTAGCATTTGCCTATACTGCCTATGCCACGGGCCGGCCCTGGTACACTGTCTTCAGGTGTTTATCCATTCATTCATGAGTATGTCCGTTTTGGGGACCTCTTAGACCAATATATTTTGATAAAAAAAAGCTTAATATGTCACCTTTAACACCTATCTTAAACATGTCTCTATAACCCTGTTGGCTGATTTAACAAAATAATGTGACCAATATTAAACAGTTACGATTTTATCATGCATAATTTCAGTTTCTTAATATTTGTTTTTTAACATACATACTTGTAGGAGTTTACACACAGTTCACATTGTGCTCCTGAACTGATAATAATAAACCATGTTCCAGGGCCTGTGTCCATGATTGGATTTGCTAGGTTACAAAAAGTTGTCCTGGGCACTTCTGCTTTCCAGAAGTCTGCTTGAAATTGCTCCGTACACTTCACATTCAACAGAATTTTACAAATAAAAATGTATAAACAATTAAATCATCAGTCTTAGCATTAGCAGCAGCTTTAGGCCCGGAAGTTGTACCTAACCTTAACAAATTAGTGTGGTTATGTTATGCTCCACACCAACCTCTGCCATTGTTGTTGACAAAGTTAATACCAGAAGTCCCACCCCCTGTTTGATTGGATTGGCTGGTGGTAGAGAGATGAAATTGATAAGCATGATGGTGTTCCAGAGGTGGAGCTATACCTGCACCTAAAAGCACTGAGTGCAGCCACAAAAAAACAGCCGACACTGAGGTCATTTTTACACTTAGCACACTGAGCAGGAAAACGCTGAAGTGTTTGCTCTTGAATTGCACTAAAAAAAAACAACACAGAAATGCTGTTACTAGACATAGGCCCTAAAGGATGAACAGGTATGGGTTCAAATTGTGACAGGAGGTTTCAACCTGTTAGAACTTTTGACATAGCAGCTACTTGGAGGGGTACAGTAGGTCTCCTGAGCCAGAGATGACCACTGAACCACAATCATTAGTTCCCCATAAAACACAGTCAGATGGCATGGCATGATACCACAATAAGTTTCATGTCAGCATCATCTATTTTCGTTGCTTGCCTCATCTCATCACATCTGTCAGTCATCGTATCAAACCAGCCTAATATTACTTACACGGTTGTGATTGGACTGACCTGAATAATGGCAGATGAGAATCTGTGTGAATGAGACTCAAAGGTCTGCTTACCAAATAAAAAATTAGCTCACAGATGCATCTAGTTCCCAGGATATAGACTCCAAGTGTACAGCAAGCCAACTCTATACAGCAAGGAGCAAAGATTGAATATCAACCCAGTGATTCCATTACTTTTCTTTCGTTGTGCCAATTCCCACCAACTTTATCCCTATAATCTGTCTTTACCCTGTAGGTTTCCAAGATGTCCATGTGATGATCTTTGTTGGATTTGGTTTCCTGATGACATTTCTTAAGCGGTACAGCTTTGGCGCAGTTGGTTTCAACTTCCTCATCGCAGCCTTTGGCCTGCAATGGGCACTGCTAATGCAAGGCTGGTTCCATGCCCTGGACTACACTGATGGAAAGATAAAGATCGGAGTTGAAAAGTAAATGTTGGGTTTTTTCTTAAGTACTGAATTTACAAATCATTGGAAGTTATTTTCTTTTTGTCTTAACCCTCCTGTTATGTTGCGGGTCAAATTGACCCATTTTAAAGTTCAAAAATAAAAATGTTAAAATAAATTTTTTCGGTATGAAACTTCTCGGCTTAATTAGCGTGGACAACATATAAAATAAAAATGGTTCATTTCACACATTTGCAACCCCCCCTGCATGTTTATATTACATAGATACTGGAGGCTAAAAGGGGTCAGAACAGAAGTGTCAAATGCTAATTGTTTCTTTGCAACTGCATGACATATTTCACCCCAATCACTTTCCAATGTACATTAAAAAAAAGTTTTAACATGAATTTTCATAAAAAAACAAGTGAATTATGCTCATTGAACCATGATCTGTGAGAATTAAAGAACACCAATGCATAAATATTGATTTAAATGGTTAGTAATGGAGGTAATAATGAGATTCAGAAAATGTTTATTGGGATTTTTTGGGGTTCTGACACTCTTGAATCATTAAATATGCCCCGGGTCAAGTTGACCTAGGAACATTATTGATGTCCCTAAGAAATGAACATAACAGGAAGGTTAAAGAATTCCATTTAATTAACAGAGACACGGGCTAATAAGAAAGAACTAGAGTGTCATGTTTGGCAAGCACATACTCCAAATGAAATCACATTTCCTTCTCTGTCCCTAACATTGCAACTGTTCTTCTTCCTCAGCTTGATCAATGCTGACTTCTGTGTGGCGGGCTGCTTAATCGCCTATGGGGCAGTGCTGGGTAAAGTGAGTCCAGTCCAGTTGTTGGTTATGACTTTGTTTGGGATCACTTTGTTCGCTGTGGAGGAATACATTATCCTGGATCTCATTCATGTAAGTTGGAGCTACTGATTACACCAAAATACAAACACTGTCAAAGGTACAGGATGCTTTGTACAAAACATTGCAATATATTTTTAATTTATCCATGATATTTTCCAGAATTGAAAATCAAATCAAGCTTTTTTTAAATTTCAAAACCTAAAAAAAGTATGTTTGGTTAAACCTTATACATACTGCTCATGAGGAACATGATCGCCTCAAAAGCTACTTCTTCTGCCTCAACTACTAACTCTAATATTTTCTCTCCTGAAGGCCAGAGATGCCGGAGGCTCCATGGTGATCCACACATTCGGAGGTTATTATGGTCTCGCCGTCTCATGGATGCTCTATCGACCAAACCTGGACCAGAGCAGCCGTCTGCAAGGCTCCGTCTACCATTCAGATGTCTTTGCTATGATTGGTGGGAATGATTTTTACATGCCTTCTTTCTCCACCATACTTCCTGTCATTCTGGAGGAACTGCTAGTTTTTTAAGGTCTGTCCCTCTTTCTGCAAATAGGCACACTCTTTCTGTGGATGTTCTGGCCAAGCTTTAACTCAGCCATCACAGACCATGGGGACGGGCAGCACAGAGCAGCCATCAACACCTACCTCGCTCTGGCTTCAACTGTGCTCACCACTGTGGCCATCTCCAGCCTCTTCCAGAAACACGGGAAGCTAGACATGGTGATAATCGACATTGTTTATATGTTTGTACACATCTTCCAGTGGCGCCACATCACGCTGTTACACTACTTCTAGTTCTGAGAATAACAGGTGCATTTCCCTACACTTGTTTCTCAGGTTCACATTCAGAACTCCACTCTTGCTGGAGGCGTGGCCGTGGGAACTGCAGCAGAGTTCATGCTGATGCCTTACGGGTCTCTGATCGTTGGATTCTGCTGTGGGATCATCTCCACTCTGGGCTACATCTACCTCACGGTATGATACAGCAGTATTGAGTTTACAGTTAAGGAGTCAATCAAGGACATAAGCTAAATCAATTCATATGCCCTTAAATTATCTGTAAGTCACAACCTGTGTTTCCTAAAGTAAGGTCAAATCTAACACTTTTTTCAACTGATTTCTCTCTGTCAGCCATTCATGGAAAAGTATTTGAAGATCCAGGACACATGTGGGATCCATAACCTGCATGCCATGCCAGGAGTCATAGGTGGTATTGTGGGAGCCATTACTGCAGCAGCTGCAACAGTATCAGTTTATGGCTCAGAAGGGTGAGTGGTTGATGATAGGAAATAGGAAATAGCTGCTAGAATGGCAGATTATTTTGGTGGATGAGTATGAGTACAAGATCTGAAAAATAATATGGTATTTACTTGACATTGTGTCCCAAACAGCCATCATTGTGCCTTTCTCCTTTTCTGCACTTAAGGCTTATAAACACTTTTGACTTTGAGGGTGCTTTCAAAGACACTGCCCCCACTCGGCAGGGTGGTCTCCAGGCAGCAGGCCTCTGTGTGGCCATCTGCTTTGGTATCGGAGGAGGCATCATGGTTGGTAAGCATATAAAGCACTACAGCCAATTAAACCACTATAATTGAACATAACACAACACAGACACACATAATGCCCAATAGATTGTGTGTATCAGGACAATGACTGTATTTGTATTCCTCTCAGGTTGTATTTTAAGATTACCTATCTGGGGGGATGCAGCAGATGACAATTGTTTTGATGATGAGCCCTACTGGGAGGTAAGAGACAGGAACGTCAACATAGAGTCTCAGTGCAGTGAGAAGTTCTTCATCACAAATACACAGTATCAGTACTGTATATCTTACCAATCACATATTTTTTATGATTTTGTTTGATTGTTTATTGTAGTCTATTGTTTTTATATTTCTAATTTGAAGACTAATCTGCAGTAACAGGTCAGATGCTTCAGATGCTCATTCCCTTCCTGTTTGTAGGCTTTCAAATAACCTGATCTGACTGGAAGAATTTCTAAAAGAATATATATACATGTGAGGAGCCAATCAAGACAAAGTTTAGCTCTGATGCTTTATGAGAAATACTTAAATATATTTTGTTTATATAAATATGAATCATGGTTGGGATTTATGGTTTGTTTGCAGTTCCTGTTTGCAACATTTTACTGCTACATGGCTCTTATCCTGCCCTGAGGCTGATTTTCTGCCCATTTTATGCAACTTAATAAGCAGATCATTCTGCTACCTCTATTTGCAATGCTTAAAATATTCCAGTGTATGGCTCAATAAGTGCACCTAAGGTGTTGTTGATGGTTGATCTTGTTCAGATAAATCATTAAGTCTGATTTTTCACAGCTTCCTGATGATGAAGAAAGCATCCCACCAATCCTTCAGTACAACAACCACATGCAGAACAAAGAAATGTAAGTGTCCCTTTAGTTTATCTAAAAAAAACAGCGTCCTGGTCACGTTGACACGCTGTCTTCTTACCAAACACTCAATGCAGGTATAGTGCGTTTGCTGCTGTGACATGTGAGGCATTCAGTGTCCTCTTGGTGGCAGCAGATCCAAACTTCCCAAGCTGCACGTGACTCCTGTTCTTTGTATGGTATCTCTGTTCATAGCGTAGATTACAGTGAGAAGACATGCAGCCAGGATGCTGCTGCAGACAGCACGGCACCTCTGCTGTCACTCAGTGAGGGCCACATTGTGAAATGCGGATACAAACCACATGAGCCTCATGCCCCCCTCATGAGGCTCACCTGTGCTGTTTGTTGATTTTCACAGCACAGATCCGCACGTGCTGCTCCTCAAAGTCACCTTGATGTAAAGTCATATCAGTCATGTTTACTGGAAGGGGACATTATACCGTTAGGAAAAATCACATGAAGCCTGGAATACATTATGATTTTTGGGCCAAATGCGATTAAAAGAATGAAAATGATTGCTTCATTTGCAAGCCAAGACTTAAAAAATCTAAATCTAAATTCTGACACTAATCTGTTTTATTTAAAAAAAAAAAAAAAAAAGGTTTTAACCAACTGTATGCTTTTTTTCTTTGCTTTTTGTAGAGCGGAGTCTAACTTTACCATGGATCAGAACTAACTCCAGGCCCATCACACTTGACCAACTTCTGCTGCTGAACACGGCTATTCATTCTACATAATAATCATTATTAATAACATTAACAAAAGATCATAAACTGTTAATTTTCATACAGCGAATTTACCGGCTCATTTTTGTAATTTGACAGGTTTGTAAACCAAAAATTAAGAATGAAATTCAAGAAATAAAAGAATACGCCAGCTGGATAAAGTCTAAGTAAGGGCAATGATCTTGATACAAGTTGAAGGATTTTCCTCATTTCAACAAAAAGAAGAGGGTTAATACTCTTTTCTTGTCTTTAAACATAGATGAATATGTAACTAACTGCTGAACTAAACAATATCTGTGCAAACAAAGACATTTGAGCTCTTTTGAGGAAAACATTTTCAATAATACTTTCTTGTATGTTAGCTTTACATCTTAAGTTGCACTTTAAGGACATCCTGCAGGGGCGGTCACCTCTTAGTTTTTCTTTGTTTTCATGTTTTCTATTTGTGTGGTGTGACAGATTGTCAGTAATATATGAAGGGAATGGGTGGACTTCAGTGTTGTCAGTTAAATTTTCAGTGTATATTTTTGTTTATATTTTAGTTGCATTTGTCCTCATGAAGCCAATGGATGCATGAAAATGAGTTTGTGTGTCTTTATTTAGAACTTGTTCATTGAGGGGTAATGAGAGTTATGTATCATTTTAACAATTTTGGAACTGTAAATTACAAAATTGGGAGCAAAGATATTTGTTCATAAGTGTATAAGTTAAGATATGATTGTTTAGCGTTATAATTTTATTTGTGTTATTAATCTTGTCCACATGTGGCCTTTGTGAACAGTGGTACATTAATGGTCCTACTGTTAAACTTCCTGTTTGTCTCTGTTCATTCAGAATAATAAAACGTCATTGATAAGCAATGTAATTGGATCAAATATGTTGTGCTAGTTTGATGTGAATATCACAAATTAAGCATTTTGGAGCAACTGAATATCTTTCACCAGTTGTAGGAAAAAAAAAAAAGATAAATCTGAAAAACTGCCTCAGAGCTCACATGTTTCTCCCGTCTATGAACCTCTCAGTGTTTCCTCTCCCGGGGTCAGACTAAGGGCAAAGGTCACACACCCGTATTGCCCTCTTGGGACACAGTGGTGACCAAACACAAGCCAACCTCATCATCATGTCCCTGGGTCATAGGGGAGATAAATTGCAAGGTCACTGACAGGGCTGCACACATATGCTGCAGTCAGTCATTTAAAATTTACAGATGAAGACTACTCCTTTGGATGCATCTGCAAATATTGGTGAGGTTTCACACACTGGTGGGTAGAATCACTATCAGGGGATATATAACAAAAGAAACAAATAATTATAAGTGACAGCTCTTTCTATAAATATCAAATATTCAGTTAATTTCTGTAATTTACAAAGAGTCCTTCTCTCCATCATTTTCTGGAGATGGCTGTACTTTGCGTGTGTGTGCTGTTTCATTGGTCAAAGCAGCAGTAGTTTACGGTGGGAGTGTGAATGATTCCCACACATGAGTAGCAGCGAGGAATCCATCTCCTCGTACCGTCCCCTCGCTAACAAAGGCAGGCTTAGTGCTGTTTTCTTTTGTCATCAGTAACCTGTTTGAGTAAAGGAGGTAATGGTGCCACAAGTGCTCCAATTAAACGAGATGCAGCCCTGCTGGGAAGAAAGGCTGCCCCGTTGCCCTCCATACCCCCCGAAGCCCCCTCCTTCTCCCTGATACATACACACAGATACACACCCACACCAACCGGGCCTCTTCTCATGCTACCCCCATGCAGTTCCCGCCCAACTTTGCTCATGTTTATTCACCAGCTACTTAAAGGCAAAATGCAGAGGCCTGTTAGAACTAGATCAGATTTATTTATTAATGATGCCCAGTCCTCCCCTCTGAGGTTGAGGGAGCTCAGCCTTATGTTGGCCATGTTTGAAGACGTTTACTATCCTTTTTGCACAGATACTGACCAGAGAAGTGACTTTCACAAACTGTACAGCAGAGGAGGAGAGAGGGAGGGGTGATGGTCCAAAAGAGTTGAGATGGAGAAACTTCAGGAGGCAAGGGGGCATGAAAAGAGGGAGGGACAGGGAGAGAATGAGGCCTCACTTTCATTGCTGATGACTGACTTGCCTGCCATCCGGGCTCAATCATGATCTTTGATTGACAGGTCGAGGGTGGGAACGAGGGGTGCAGGACCACAGATTATAATGGGAGCTGCACAAAAAAATACTCCCATAAAGGGGACTGCAGAGACGCTCATTAATGATAAAGAAAATACCAGGAAAAGCATGTTTTCTCTGGATGCCAGAGATGTTGTTTGTAGGTTGAGATTAGTTTGTAATCTTCTACTCATGGTGATTTAAAGTGGACAGAATACTACAGGGCTAAGTACAACGTGGGAGGTCGAGCTGCAGCACCTGGTTGTGACTATTTGGCTTTTAGTTTTCTCATTATTTCCAGAAAACAACATGATATGAGTACTCGGGATTATGTTCCCAGATGTCTTCATTGGATTCTGTAAATCTTTCCAGATATGTGTCCGTCACTCCTTGTAAAACAGCTCTGAATTCACTGTACAGTTGGGAGGATTTACAGCAGTAAGAGAGGCATTCAGGGATCCATGTACACTACCTTGTAAAGAGAGCAGTAAAATCCCCCATGAAAGTAACCACAAGTCCATAGAACTGTTCATAAACTACTCCAGCACTTACTCTTTTTTTTCACTGTATACAGCTTTAGCTTCCCCGAACAGTTACTGCTCAGCAGGTGCATCTGACTCCCAAAACCTCTCTGACCATTTGGAATTTGACTGCTTTTATGATACCCATCACTGGGCCTTATTGCGTGCCATAATTTCCCACCATTACGTTCTTCAACTCCAGAACATTTCAGAGGGTAACACTTTACTTTTAACAGCACAATGTGATTTGACTGATAAAGATGTGAGTATGAATTTCATAGAAAGAACACGGTGTCTATTTTCATTCCCTCATCACGTTTCAATTACTGGTCTATGTCAAACAAACATCTTTCAATAAAGCCTTAAAAAACATCCTATCTTTATGGTCGCTCTGCTTTATTACCCTGCAGTTGACAACACATGCATACCCTGACCAAGTTTGCTGAAAGCATGCAGTATTGTAAAGTCATTTTCAATCATCACTATACTGCATAACCACAACAATCACATTAAATGTGTGATGTATAACAGTATCGTCAGCATCTAGTGTGAACAAGATCCCTTATTAAGTCATAATGATGGTCCTTTGCTGTCTGTTTTTTGACAGACAACAGACAACTTGTAGGTAACACATGAAGTCATGCAGTATTCGCAGCAAGATATTTAGGACCGACCTGGGTCCTCCAGTCTGCTGTGCTGTAGGCTGTAGCGACTCCAAAGCAGTAAGATCAGACTGACATTTTATACTTAGAAGTACTTTTATTTTTTGTTTCAATCAGACCTCTCCTTGGCTTGCCTTACCGGTGCAGTGAGTCCTAAGAACTATCCCATCCTCTGGCACTGTGACCAAGGGTGTGAGAGAGTAACATTGAGGCTTTGTGAATGCTTTACCTGCAGTTTACAACACACAATGACAATTAAAAGTTTAGGAAGCTAGGTAGATGAACATATGGTCACAACACATTTATAACAGTATTTAGGAAAGCTGGCTATTTTCACCTTAATTCTGGTTATATCATTTCATGTAATGTTAATTTTAACGATCTAACAAAAATAAATCATTGCCATTAGTTTAACAACCTAGCAAGTTGATAACGTAGTAAGTATCCATTTAGAAACGTACCTTTCCTCTGGTCAAGAGAAGCTTCTTCATCTCCAAATGATGAACTTTAAGATCATTAACCCACCCTGAAGTAAAGTAGCGGTATACGCTTCCGTACCCTTAAATGTCATGTGCACCTCAGTATAAGGAGAGGGGTTGTATACTGGGTGGACATAAATACCTGCAAAAGACATATATTCAGCAGACTTCAGTGCAGCCTGGGGTTCATTTGGAAGCTTTTGTTTGCAGAGAGACAGGAAGTTTTCTTTAAAGTTATAATTTTTTGCCTTTTTGCCTTTATTTTACAGGACAGCTGAAGAGAGACAGGAAATGTGGGGAGTAGAGAGTGGGGGAAGACATGCAGGGAATGGTTGACCGCCCGGGAATCAAACCAGCGACCCCTGCAACGAGGACTATAGCCTCTGTATGTTGGGCACTGAGACTGCTAGGCCACCAGCGCCCCAGGAAGTTTTCATCTGACACACAAATTTTCAGTAGTGGCAAGACAGTGCTAGAGACGGTAGGCATGACAAAAAAGGTATGTGATTGATACCCATGATTAAGGGGCTCTCTGATTAAGCTATTTATATATTTTGCAGGTGTTAGCAGTTGCTGTAGAAGACCTCCAGAATATTCTTTGGACGATTCAGCTGCTAATTGCTGATGGGTTTCTACACATAAAAAGTCTTCAAAAACACCCTGTACCATCCTTCCCACTTTCCTGTCTATGCAGGTGATGACTCAGCTTTGTTCCTACAACCACTGTTGGCTTAAAGGCTGAACATAGCCTCCATTCTGTTTTCATACTGTCAACAGAGAGGCATGGTGGATTAATTGCAACATTACAGCCTTGAGCCGGCTGTGTAAAAAGATCTTGTGAGTTGTTCCAAGTTCCAACAAAGGATTTCTTTCTAGGTTTCATGAATTTTTGAAAAACTGTTTTATGACCCAAGGAGGAATACATGTGAAATACACCAAATGAAACAGTAAAGAGTAAACAAAAGGGATTTATTGGAATATATATGCAGCCTTGCATTGCTTTACTTCTGTCCATCAATCATCTGATGACCCATCAGATTTATTGAGTTCCCCTCATTGAAGAAAAGTGAGTTCAGTATTGTGTTTTAGTACACATTTGAAGTTATGAAGGATAACATTTCTGAATTAAGTATTGTAATTTTTACCCACAACTTGTAATGGCATGACAGTTTCTTCAGCCATTTTTCAGTAGAATAAGATCTGCAAGTTTCATTACCTCAGGTACATTTGGCTGGTAAAACTTTTGGTCTCAGATAGGCTGAGGGACTTTTGTTGATAATGTATGAATTCAATTATTTGAATTGAAAATGTGTGAATTTATATCATTTTGTAGGTCTTCTGCAAAATGTAGTTGTGTAAATGATCTGAGTACTTCCACCACTGCCCCTCACTTTCCTCCCTCTGTGTTTAACTTACAGATGAAACCCATACCCCTGCCTGCCCCAGGTATCCACAGGCCTCCCCACGACCACTGACCGTCCACAGAAGCTGCTTAAGTGTCCCTAACGGACCACAGTGGAGAGGAACAGCAGATTAACCATGATCCTATCCGCTCACTGCTAGCCCCTTCATACGCTCCGTTACACCAGCATTTAAAAGGAGGAGGGGACACCATTCAGACCCGTGATATGAATCCCAGACGCAGGGACAAGAACAGAGCTTTCACCCCCAGTTCCACAGAAAAGACCCCTCTCTGGCACCCTCTAATTCTGGTTGCTACGGGCTTCTGGGTTCAATGGCGAACTCCTGTTGTGAGGGGACAAAGCCCCTCAGTCACACGGCCATGGTTGCTAGGGGAGGCCGAATGTATGGGGAGGGACGGGCTGCCGTTGTCCCAGACGAAATGTCTCTCTTAAGGCGTCCAAGATCTGGTGATTGACAGGTGGCTACACGCTCCACTGCGGATCACCCGGGAGGTCTGAGGAGGCCTTATATCTGTGACCGGTGTGTGTGTGTGTGTGTGTGTGTGTGTGTGTGTGTGTGTGTGTGTGTGTGTGTATGCATGTTATGTTGGTTGGCAGACAGAACAGGCAGTTTGGGGCATAACAAACCAAATGGATTTCTTCCATTATGAAAGTGGAACTGATTATTTCCTGTAGAGGGAGCTGCTTCTACTTCAAGATTTCTTATCATTCGCTTACAAACCATGTGCTGGTGTCTTTGCCAGCGAGTGTGCTGCTCGCAGTGTTGGAAGAAGTACCATGATACACGGTGTAAAAATACCCGGTCACAAATACATTTCTTTAGATTGAAATTCCTATTTCAAACCCCACTTGGAGATTAATTTGGTGCGAAGTAGAAACAGAAGGAATGTTTCTACAACTGACCGATGTGAATTTTCTCTGTGTCCAAATCAAATCTAAGTTTATCACGATTGAGACTTATCATTGTCCAATATGGAACTTGAATCCTCAAGTGCAAATACACTAACATGGACTTTCCAGTCAAGTTGTTTATCCAGCAGCTCAACTTACTAATGAAAAAGACATCAATGATGTTCTTCTGATCAGATGGTTAAAGAACATTCAGGTCATATCTCATAGCCCATGCTTGATTTTGTGAATGGGTGGAGATTATCAGGGGAAAAAAAACCCTGAAGAATCAAAAGTAAACACTCTCCTGCTGAACAATGACACTATGGCTGACTTTTTTTCTTTTTTTTATATGATGCATAAATGCATATTTATATAAGCACATACATTATCAAGGTGATGCTAGTTGCATAGAGTTTAGGTTTAAGGTCCTCTGTGTCACAAGATAAATATGAGAGAACAGGATCTGATTAATGTAGAAAAAGAGCAGAACAAAGTTTGGCATGACGCATTGACCATGCCTTAATGTTTTGACCGTATTGTTTCTGACAGTTTCTTAGTTTTAAAAATTCAAGGAATTTGTGGATGAATGACACTTATGAAACAAACAGTAGTTCCAAAGAGGACAACTTTCTATAAGGGTATGCAAAACTAGTGTGCCCACATGTGCCTTCTTTCAGTTTTCATGTAAAAATGAAAATAATAATATGATTTTTTTTCCAAATCAAATTTAACAGTGACTTCAATTTTTATTTTTAGTTTGTTTGTTTTTTATTCATTTTTTTGTTTTGATCATTTGTCTGGCTTTTAAAATTGTAATTTGTCCAATACAGACTGTTAACTAACACCATGTACAGTACATTGTTAGTGCAGGCCTAATACTGTGTATGTTTTGTAATGGTGTTTGGAACTTCATGAGTGAATACTAAAAACAAGAACTGAGGGGAACAATAGACTGGATCTGTTTAAGGATTAAAAAAAAGGTGATGTACAACTACCTATATGCAAAAGGGATATAAACAGGCATGTATGTAGAAAAAGGATAAAAACAAAGATTCCCAGTATTTGTCTGAATATGCTAGCTGACGATCGAGTGTACTAAATGAAGGAATTTAAAAGTGGAGCTTCACTAAATAAAAAAAGGGAGGTATAACTGTGTGATTGGTGATATTCAGATTTGTGTCCCTCTCCTGCTCCAGCCTGAGAACCATTACTCCGCCGATCCCTAGACATCAGCGGCCCCTGTGTCTCCCTCTGGGGGCACGGAGGTGAGTGGGAACAGACAGGGTAGGACGTGGGGCTAAAAAAGGGTTCACACACGACACCATCCTCCCCTAAGCTAGACGTCTGGGACTGTCTGGCTTCTGCACTCCCAGACAGGGAGCCCTTCCACCCTTCAGATGCTGCGCACGCCCAGCCCCATCCCCATCCCCATCCCCATCCCCATCCCCATCCCCATCCCCATCCCCCTTTCCCCTTGACCGTGACTCTCTGTCACTGTGGCCCTCCAGACAGTCCCAGGTCAAAGGTTAACACAGCAGCCACACATCAGACACGGTTCAAGTCCCTTGTGTCCATATGAATGCTGAATGGTAAATCACCCTAAAATCACCCTGTTGGAATGTGGCTTTGAATTCCTGCAGAGACGAACCCTTAAACCTCAGGAGGACACGGAGAAATTATTTTAGGAGCGTAAAAATAATATATATATATATATTTGCATGAAATGCTTCTGTCTGGTTATGAACTGGTTATTTAGAATGTATTTTTAATGGTTGTCTGAAAAAATCTTGTGTTGGTGCATGTTCATTATCCAATATATTTTACTTTTAAAGCAATCTGGTTTCAGTTGCAGTATTTCCTTGCAGCCATGCTACAGTTCACCTTTTACCTTTGACTGCTGACTCACAGCCTCTTCAGCCAATCACAGACAAGCTTCATCAGCATGTCATGACAGATTTATAGGAGGAGGGAACTGCTTCATCCCAATGTGGCTTTTTGAAAAATGCAAACCCACACAGTGTAGAGCTCTGCTGATGAGCCCCTCCACGCCTCATGTGAGCATGCGCACAGAGCTGCATCTCAATATGGTCTCTCATCTTTCACATCACATTACTCGCTTTGTCCCATTCGCCTCTAGACCACCTTAATTACACATTTATCCAAAAGGTATTGTTATGCTGTCTAAATGAGGACTGAATATATCAGTCTTCCTCTGCTTAGATGTTTAATTGTTTTTCCATCTTTTTTTTTCTGTGTAAGGCATTTAACATCCAATCAAGTCAATGTAGGTTATTTTACCTTGGGCTCTATGGCTTTAAGAGACTGAGGAGCACAATAACAGAGGGCAAGACAAAGCCAAATGTCACAACAGAGGTTTTAAATACTCACATTTAAAATAGTTTCCAGAGAGACAGCAATAATTGTGTAAAAGGTTAAAAAAATGTGGAAAATGAAAAGAAGCTCAAAGAATCAGTTACATTTTTTTCTGCTGACTCACAAGCTGAATGACATCTATTTAACTCAAGGCATTCCAAACATATTATTGGCAATAGTTTAGTTATCACGTTTATTTGCATTTTGAACACCTGCAGATTAAAATCTGACATTCATCACTACAGCTTCTGAGTATAAATGATTTATCAGATAATTTTAATGATTAAGCAACCTACTGTAGGCATCTACTTTTTTATTACTGAATTTATGTGTTGCTGCAGACCAGGTTTAATAAAAGTTAAATGAGAATAATATACGTGCTAAAATTCTTTAAGCTAAATAAGATCTAGATCACAATTTAAAATTAAAGTATTTATTTTAAGCCGCAATAACAGGAACATATATCAGGATAAAGCAACAGGCCCAAATGTTAAGCTTTGGTGAGTTATTTAAATAGTGTTGTAGTCACTTTTATGTTGATCTTAAGTGTATCTTCTTCTTTATATTTTTATTCAAGCATTAGTTTTAAATAGGGCATTTTATTACATTTGTTATAAAGCTAAATTAACTGATAGCCTACTTTCCACAGCTACATCTGATTCAAACTAACTCAGCTGTGACGCATTTAATAGAAAGATGAATCAAGTAAAGATGTCTTTTTTTTATTTCATTACAAAACTAAAATAAAAAGGTTGTAATCTGCAAGAGTTATTCTGAAACTGCTTATTTTTTTGTGATGGATAATAAAATTGTACTACTCTCCGCTTAAACGGGACATGGTCTACACAGGCACCTTTAACATTAAAATACGTCATTCGGATCTTTAACTGTGAATGAAAACTGCAGTTTGGCTACTTAAATCCCAACTGTATCCCAACATCACTGCAATGAGCTCTGTAAACAAACGCAGCTTTAGAATATCAGATTATACCCGTGCCGGAGTATTTTATTTTATCATTTAAAATCCCAGACCGTCGTGTAGGGGCCATGAAACCACGGTGTAAATTCAGCTGGCACACATAGGCTCTACAGCTCAGTACCACGTTTGTTAATTAACTGTATTACGGGCCGTGCACTGACGTTGTTGCTCACCAGTCAAGGGCTGTAAACACTGGTGTAAGGACGCAAAGAAATAGGGCGTAAACTTAACATCCAGGACATTCAAACAAACTTCTGAAATAGACCGTAATAGGCCTATGTTTCTTTAAAAAAATTATTACTTGAACATTTTTTAACAAAATTTGCATCTAAAGGAACACACGTTGATTTATTACAATCATTTGAATAACCTGTTGGTTTTTTTTTACGATTAAGACACCTATAATTAACTTTTCAAATGTTTCAGAGATGATTCAAAACTTTAACAGAGGAACACCAAAATATAGACAGGTTTCATGAGGGCAAATTTACCCGGATTTATGAAGGTATTCTTGCACTCGCATTCTGGAAACATTCGTATGCCTTTACGTGAGATTTCACTCGATGACTACTTTGATCTGCGATCACCTCGCACTTGTAGTGCTGTCCTTTCAGCACTGCGCCGGAAATTTCCATATTGATCTCCACTCGACGAAATTGCATACACCCCAAATTATTTTGTCACATCAAAAATGTGAGTGCACTTTTTAAAGTATTTTTCTGTATCATGATTTATTGCTTTTACAGTCATTATAGACTGGATCATTTCAAGACAATTATATCTCTATGTATCTCTATTCTCTTAATTATTTGAGAGATCCAAAGTAGTTTGGATGAAGCATTAGCACCTCAGAAAAGGAACCAATTGATTATAATGAGACTCAGACTGTATGGAAGGAGAAGGGCCTCCTGTTGTTTCAAACCAGCTTCTATAACTTCCCAAAGTGCAGGGGCCCAGAGGCAGCGCTGAGCCTCAAGTTCAGATGGAGACTCCTCTCTGCAGCAGCAGTTCTGTGTTTAGTGTGTGTGGTGAGGAGGAAGGACTTGTAGGATATATTGAATCAGCCTGATTAGGAGTTTAGGCAAGGGCAGGGCTCAGGTCTGGACTGAAAGGATGCCGGGCAGCTCTTGAGTGATACTATTCACATCCTGGGAGAAAGGTCAGTGTCAGAGGAGTTCACAGGCCCCATCTCTTTTCTTATGCTAAGGATCATGCACATAGACCCATTCAGAGGCTGGAAAGGCATAAACAGCTTCCAGCAACTTTCCCTCCAAAATGTTTGGATTCCTCCACTACAGCATTGATGTCCTTCCTCTCTGTTTCTTCCCTTTAGCAGGAGGAAATCTATTTGAATGTGAGCTTATTGAACCTCCACTCTCCCAGCTCCAAATGAGGTTCAAAATATCTTACTTTAGCATAAAAAGAAATTTTTCTAAATTTGCAAAGATTTGTTCAGCACATTCAAGTAAAACAAAGGTTTGATTGTAGATTTGTTTTCTTCTGTGAATGCCTACAAAGAGGCAAGGCTGTTGTTGTTTCACCCTTTTATTATGTGTTGTTCCAGTCACTAATTTTAACTTGTCTCCAGGTTTTATTAACTTGCTCTGAATAGACTTCTTCATGCGTTTTCCTGTCCATCTTTGAGTCCAGCAGTCACTGGGGAATAGAAGGAAATAGCCACTTAATTAGCGGCCCTTGACCTTCGGCCCTGCTTCAGACGGCTCCTGACCTCAGCCTCCCTCCAGCCTGATTATTGTCCTCATGGGGACTGTCCACAACATGACCCCTTGACCCCTGCTGACCTGCAGGGACTTAACCAACAGGTCCCTGGCTGGCTGATTTAACCTGAGCTATATTCTGCAGATAAACAGGACAATGAAGCAGACACGAAGCCCTCCAACATTTGTTTACTGATTGAGAACTAAAACACATTTTGAAGAGCGTTTAGGATGCAGTAAACAGAGTATGGGCCTTTTTTTTAATGATGAAAATCACAGCACTGTAACCAGGTTTTTACAGAATCATTTGGGCTTTCGTTGCAGCCAACTTCTGCAAAAGCTGATTTCACTAATTGGTTTCCATTCATCCACAGAGGGGAACTAATCACTGAAATCAGCCACTGTGGTGTTTGGATGGATGGAAAACGTGCTGACTTGGCTTCCATGAGAGTGATCATCACTGCCTTGGGTATCATTTTAGTATATATGTTATCAATATGTGTTTAAATGCTGCATACACTTGTCCATGATTATTAGCTTTCTTCACAATATATCTACTATCTACATACTCTACAAACTCTTTGAAAGCTATAATCTATATGTACCTATACTTCTGCTCATTTGACTTTTTTTCTTCTGTATGATGAAGTTTCTCTTTCCAATCTTAAGTTCTCCTAAAATGAAATGAAGATGATTTCACACTTGATTCATTTTCATTTCAATACCGATATAATAAGGGATCAATGCATTATTGGATTCGAAAATGCCTATGCATAGGGCAACCACTCGTCCCCCCAATGACATAAAGGCTTGCTTTTTTAGCCAGTTTAGGCTTTTCTTAACTGTTGAAACATTAAATCAAAAGCTATAAAATTAAGGTTTTGTGAAACATATTTATGATCTTAGTTTCACTGTTTTTTAATCCATAAAAGTGCACAATTTTAACCATTTAAACTTGAAAACACAGGGCGTAACCTGTCATATTATTTGTCAGTCTACCGACCTCATAAAACGTTCGCATGTCCGAGATACATGCGATCAATATCCTTGCCCCACAGACTTGACCTGATTTTTTTTCTTGTCACTTTGCAGAGTTTTGTTTGTTTTCACAAAGCCTTTAGTGACGGAAATAATCCGCTGTTGACCCCGCACGTGTCCATCTGTTGTTTGACTTCGGACACAGATCAGGCGGACACTGATTGAGCTCTGACCAACACGAGGATGGCGTGTAATCCCCCTAAACCCGATTAATCGACAAAACTGAGAACTGCGTGTTGGGCATACATTTATACAAAGTTAAAGAAACACCCTTTCTTTTTATACAATTTTTTAAATAAAATATTGTCTTATTATTTTTTAGTAGCCTATATGCAATTAGTTTTTGTGACATATTCTGTGTGAAATTATTTACAAAAATGATCCGTTTACATTTACCTTAGAAGAAAAATATGAAGGGGACTAAAAATGCTGATAAGCCTATATTCTTGGATGGCAGGCAAGGTCATTTTGTTTTGCAGCTGCGTTTTGTGGCTAACTTTTTTCTTCTCCAAACTGATTCAACACACGTTTCTGTGTCTGCTCCTTCCAATTAAAACTTAATGTGGGGTCACCCAAAACCCTTTCTCACACCATCGTCACACAGTCAAACACAAACACACATTACCATGTGAATTAAAAAAGAAAAGAGTCCATTTTGACAAGTTTTACATTTTTTCCCCTTGGAAATTAAATACATTTTTTTTTCCAAAAAAAGCAAGAATAAAACAGAAGTCCTTTCATTGTTTTTTTTAATTTAATTTTACCTTTTTTTTTTTTTTTTTTAAGCAAGAATGTATTTATCCAGTCTGAAAAGAAAAAACTCTTTCCAATCTCCTTTCCAAAAATAAAACACCCTTATAAAAAACATGACTGAGTTGGTTGTATTTTTCAATCCTTTTTTGTTTATTTCTTAATCTGTCATATGAGCAGCTGACAGCACTGAACAATACATTTTATGAGCAATATTTAATTAATTATTGAATTTCACAGAAATAACTATACATAAAACAATGAATTAAAGGCATGTGCAAGAAGTATATATTTAAAACCGCTTTTATTTTATTTAAAAAAATATCAGTTTTGTGTATGTAATGCATGCATACATTCCAGCATATTATAAACCAGTTTATAATGGTATAATACAATATTATCAAAGTAACATTTTCATGGACAACATCTTAGAATTTACATCACAGGCTTACATTGCAATGTCCTTTTTAAGTCCTTTAACACATGTTGCTGTGTTGACTATTTAGAGAGAGTCAAAGCTCTGAATGGTGATCACTTTGGTGAGTTTGGTCCTTGGTCTCCTCATGTCTGTGGGTTCCTACATATGGGGGGCTGCAGGTCCTGTCCAATCCTGAGGAGAAATGATGGAGGGAACCATTAGCATCACATTCGTTCTTTCACTCTGCAAGGACAGTAATAGGCTATTTCACATTTTTGGAGCAAAGATATGAAAGATTTTTCACTGTATATACTTTGAATACAGTTATGACAATGTGGCACAAAGGTAAGTCACTTTTTTGTCAAGAGTCAGTACATAAAAAACACATTGAAGTTTTATAAGGATTTTTCAGATCTTGCAAAGGGTTGTGCAGTTAATAAAACATATGCAATAAAACATGTAACCATAAAATGGAACAAGGACCACAGGGTAAAGCAACACATAAAAAGGGTGAATGTGAAATAATTCATTCAAAGGTATGCTCAGAGAGATTTTTAGAACAAGTGTATTGTTAAAAATAATTCTGCAAGCCTCGCTCTCTGTTGACTATGTTTATGCAATACTGAGTTTGTTTTGTGTGTGATATTTAGTTTTGCGAATCACAAATTGCAGGCGATGTTTCAGAAAAACAAACTTCCTTTTCATGCCGTGTAAAAAATAGGCCCCTGTGCTCTGCATGTTGTTCTCCTCTCCCATTTTCAGGCTGTATGAACGGAGGGATCTCAAGGCTTTTATCCCCGCGGGGAACCAGCCCCAACTCTTTCTCTGTCAATTTTCGCCCACTCCCCAATTCAGACGAGCCCTTTTCTCCCACCGAGCCCACAATGAAGGATTTGTCCTCGTTCTCTTTGTGCACCTCTGACATCTTTTTTTGACTGCTCCCTCTCTGCAGACGGCATGCAGCGTATGCAAATACACGCTCTTTTCTTCCTCAGACCCCTCCCCTGAATGAATGTAGCCTTAAATGAGGACACACTTGCACACAGTTACAGAGGGGGCAAGGAAACATGCACGCATTACAATCGGTGGATTTGCATGCCCTCACTGACATGCAGCCACTCCAATATTGAGCACTGACTATTTCAAATGAGAAGACAGAAATATATGGATAAATGCTTTGCTGCTGCAACAGATTACTTTATGTCTTCATGTGTCCAAAAGAAAACAGGGTGTTCTGATGTTATGCAAAAAGCTGAGTTAGATATTTACCTTTAAACAAGACTTATGCTGTAGAAGCTTGTGAACCAAAATTTCTGGAAAATATATGCAAACCAATTTTTCTGTTAAAGAGAAATGTGCATGACTTAACTGAGAGTGAAGACAAAAGTCCACCATGTGTTCTGTTGCTCTTTATAAAATGGCATAATGACTGTGCATTTCAGTAAAATGTTTTTAATGACTGCTGACTCTTGGTTAAAACACTGAAGTTAAATACTAGCTTGGAAGCCTTTACTGGGGCAGAATATTACTGCAGGAAGGAAACAAGATGAAGAGTGATGTTTCAACCAAAGTAATGGCACTTAAAGTCTGATTTTGATGTTTGATTAAGCCAGTAGGTCTAGACACACACTCACTCACACACATAGCTTTGATAAATTTGCGACATGAGAAAGAAGAGGTCCAACACTGAGGGAGACAAGTAGAGAAAAGATGAATTATAACTGTGTCTGATGAACTGAAAGCAGCTAACATTCCCAAGCTGGCCCGTGCCATCTGTGAGTGTGTGTGCGAATGGGTTAGAGATAGTGCGTGTGTGTGTCTGTGTGGCGGGGGGTTGACGTCTGCTGGACAGCTCTGACAGTTCGGCCTTTTCAGTCGTACATTACTGAGCCGACTGGGCCTCTTTCCCATAGCAACCCTAGCAGAGGTCAAAGGCTATGTACCCCCCCATACACCAACCATACACCCCAACCCCCCTCCTGTTGAACACCAGGGTGGCCACAGACTCTTCACTCCACAGACGGCGGGGTTGCACCCACGAACTTGAACTTGACTTGAGTTCTGAGTGATGGAGTCGAACAACCATCTGATGCAAGACAGGCCTGCACAAGAGAAAAGGTTGCAATGTACGATTCCATTGTTCTGTGTGGCAATAATGATATAAAAGAGAATATATTAGCTGTAACTCACAGTTTCTTTAGGTATCTGCTGTTCTCTTATGTTTCACAAAATACACGTGGTCCCATTGAGTCCTTCCTGAATTAAACAAAAAAATCTAAGAAGCATTTTTTCACCAATACATTTTTACCAATGAATCTGAAGGTAGCTGATAGCTGAGCTTCATCTGACTGCATCAAATTAGTGCCCAGCATTCCATCCAATAGGTAAAAATGTATGTATGTAAGAAAGCATTGCTTGTGAACATGAGACAACTTTGTTCAGTTCACTGCAATGAATTCAGACTTTTAGGAGTTTTAGTTTCTCTGAAATTTTGGCTTGTGTAAGGACCATTTCCTCTTTTTCTCTCACTAGCCTCATATTGATCATATTTAGATGTTTTTACACAAAAACATCTCAAAAATGAGGTCACACCAAGGATTCCCCCTAAGTCTCCTCACCCTCGCACCTCATCTTCTCTTCATGTGATTACAAAGGGCTGCTGTATTAACAGCTCAGTCACCTAATTCTCCTCTACTTTCATTGGAGCATACAGGACCCCCACGCAGGGACGCCACGGTCAACAGACGTAATCTGCAAAGCCTTGGATGTGGAAACTTCTCTCCATCTTCCCCTAAGATACTTAATGTCAGGCTTTGTGCTAGATTAGTCTTGCATTAAAAAAACCCAGATGAGCCACGGTTGACCCACATTGGACCTCGTCCAAGACTCTGGGCTGCTCGTGAGGCGGGCTTTATATATCACAGAGGAGCCGTTAAACATTCATGGTGTCCACACATAGTGAGGAGAATCCAAAGAGGTAACCCAGGAGCTATGTGGTATTAACATTTCATTGCTACTATGGCTACGCTGCTTCACCAGCACTGAATTGGAAGTGAGACCGGCTACTGTCACTTCATCATGTCACACATATAATTTCCCAGCTCTGAAAACCCCATGTAAAAAAGGCAGTGCATAGTTAATAATGAATAACAGAGGGAGAAGAAGAGAGACAAAAGAAAGGGAAGGTAATCATCTATATCCTGCCGTTTTCTTGAGGGGGATTTCATTTGTCTGTCCATTTTTAGTGAAGTACAAGAAGGAACTGAAGGATGAATATTAAAGTCAGGGTATCTCTATAGTGTGTGAGGAAGAATCAGGGATGTTCACATCCTAAATCCTCCTGACACGGTGTCAAAGCTGCTGACCTCGCCAGTCAGACACTCTGTTTTAAGACAATCTTGATTGTAAACTGTCTCTGTTTCAAAGATTAAGACCAGACTCTAAAGCTGGTTGTCTTAAGTCTTTGTAGGACATCACAAATTAATGGATCAAGATCATCTCACCTTGATGATATGTTTTGTATCAACTAAAGTTATGTGTTGCAGTTCGTCAGAATCAGAGTCAGAGATTTAATAAACTCATTAAACGCTTTGTGCTTTAGTGCATGTGTGCGTAATGCTCCAAAACTTCAAAATCTCTCTGACCACACTGCCTGGCTACTACTGCAGTTATGACCTACAGCTTCAAACACATACACACACACACACTCTCTCATGCACACACACACACATAAGCATGCACACACCAGTCCTCGATGCCCTGTTCCTTGTAGCTGCAAATTGCTTTAGCATAGCACTGCACAAGCTAGCACAAGCTAACACAAGCTAACTTTATCGGCAAACGCAGAGGTAGCTCATTGGTGGCTCAAACATGGCTGCCCATGTGCCACACCTGCCTCCTCTGCTGCCTCCTTTACATACATTTGTCTTTAACCCTTTCCTTGTATGCAAAGGTTTGCTTTACATTTTCAAAACACATCAGTTTCGTCACTCTGTCCCTCTTCTCCTCTGTTTTTGTATAATGTACCGTGGACACTTGCAATCGAAGGCATAGCATGGGGCAAGCTACAGTATCTCCGAGATTAATTCCTCACCTTCACTTTTCTTTTCTCTTCTGTCAAATCTGCCCCAAGCAATGCACTGTATATCACAGATGAGCAGTGCAAATGCAATTACAGCGACAGCTCTGAGTCCTTCATACGAATATTGAGAGGGAATAATCTTTTGATATGTGGGCTGCACACGCGTTACATATCATGTGGGGGCACATGTACAGTATGAGGCTCATTAATAATCATTACTGCAGGTTACATCATTCTGCTTGTTAGGCACACCCATCGCCACAGCTGAGTCATCCTTGGTGACATGCTAACAGTCCTGTGAGGTTGTCATGATGTGTGATACAGATGTGTAGATGACGTTTGCATTAAAAAAAGAATCACATCCAGTGGGTTAGCTAAGCATTTTGTGAATGATAAAAATGTGAAAATGTGAGTGAAAATATCAATGCTCTTCCCCTCTTATTATACCCTTCAATCTCTTGTGTCAGGGTGTAGGCCTGAGTGTATGCACCAGTATGCATATCATGTATGTTTGCATGTCTAACGGCAGTGAAATCCCTCTCTTTTAGCTGAGAAACACAGCCCCTCATGCCTCTCAGACATGCAGAGCAGGCTGAATAGACTAATGAACAGTCAGGTGGCACGTCATGGCCCAGACTACTACCCCCCATCACACACATATCAAACACGCATACACTTGCACACACATTAAAACAGCGGCTCGCCCGACCCGGTGATCTGCACGACAGTCTAATGTCTCAGGCATCTGCTCATGTCTAGTCTGGAGGCTCTTTCCCACCCTGCCCCCCAGCCCGGGACCGCTGCAACACCCGCTCCCACAATGGTGGGAACGCAGGCCTTTACCGAGGGGAGCAGGGGCGGAGGGGGTAAACAGCTATGAGGAGGGGGGGCTGAATGATAATGTGAAAATGCACGGCACTGTTCATTAACACACGAGCAGTGCAGCTGCACATGTCGGTCCTGAACACACACACACACACACACACACACACACACACACACTCACTTGTGGCACTTTTCTGCTTTAGGTCCCTGCCAGAGGGTAGAGAGGGGTACATAGAGGCGCGACATCGTGATCAGGAGGTTCTCAGGATCTACTTAAATGTGCTGTGTGAGAGAGTGTGTGTGAACAGAGGCTGTAGGGATTAAAGTAGCACAGATCTGAAGCTTTAAAAATTGCCTGACCCTTTTTGAGATGGTAAAAAGTGATAATTTTACACTAATGGTGTCCCACATTCTCAGTCTATGTGTGTATTTGTAAATGTTTTCAAACTTTTTGTAGCATGTTTCCCACACTTTACACCAAATGCTTAAGAAGATGTCAAATCAAACATGTCACCCGGCTCTGAAGTGCCTTTTGAACATGTATTGGGCATATTTAAATATACATCCTTTTTTTTCCAGTATTGATATGATAACTTCTGCAGTAATTCTGTAATGAAAAAAATACTTCACGAAATAACATCTCAGTCTGTTATAACTGAACTGTTCAAAGCAGCTACGTGAATCCCCAAATAGGAAATCATCCCATACCATCGTCTTCTCTCCTCAGCACAATTCTGACATGTTCAGTTCAGTAAGAAGACAAAGACACTATACTTAATATCATAATGCATATTTCATAACAAAAGGAGTTTTGCATGAATCAAAGTTAGTGTTCTGTTGGGTGGAAACAGGACGTTCACCTCGGCCTGGTGGTCATCAGGGAGTGAAGCGGCACCATGACTAGAGATGGTGGCAGGTTTCCTTCAACCGGTGCCAGCTCATTAATTTGTTTGCAATCCAGCTTCCCCCAACCTCCCCTCCTTACCACCGCCAACCACAACCTTCCTTCCTTACCCTCCACCACCCGCCCCCCTCGCATCAACCCTTAACTGCTAATTAGCAGGAGCAGGAGGTAGAAGAGAGAAGGGAGAGGCCATGCGTGAGTGGAAGATGAGGAAATGGGAAACTCTTCTTCATTCTCTCATCCTTTCTCCTGCCCCCATCCCCCATCATCATACCCACTTGCAATCACACACACACACACACACACACACACACACACACACACACACACACACACACACACACACACACACACACACACTCCCCCACCTCTTACCCATGACAGCCAATACAACTGGTACCCAACAGGAAAAACCATGATGCAGCTCACCTACTATGCCAGCCCCAGCCATTTTAGGTGTCGAAGTTACATCTCTCCCAAGATGGCTCCTGTGAGCGCGCCCATACTCGGAGGATCTGGCGGAGTCTTTGTCCGCCTCCTGGCACGGGCAGGGCTCCCCCCGTTGGCAGTACAGATGGCATTAGAGGCTCTTGGGTAACAAGGGGGGGATGAGTGGGGGGAGGGGAGGAGAGAAGGAATCTGGACCAAACGCTTCCATCCCACTTTCCCTCAATGTTTTCTTTAAATGATGGTCATAACGTCTTTTCAGGAATCCCTGATTATTCAGTGACGTTAATTGGAAGCCTGTAACGAGAGAAGACGAAAGCGAGGAAACAGAAAAGAACACACTTTGGTCATTGGTTTGGCTGAACAAAATCTCTTCATTTGAACATTCTCGATCAACATCTTTTCTTTAAACTGGCAGAATGCAAAATGTGCAGAAAGTTTTGCTTTTTGAGTTCACTGAAATTCTCACTGTCAAAACTTCTGCTTTCCCTGTGAAATTTGCTCATTAAAACAAAAAAGCTGTGTTTTTTTGTGTGCGTCAGTGTTTTTTCTGCTGCATTAAAGGTGAAAAAGGACTCAGTCTTTCTAAATGTAAAGATGTTGAAATAAAGAAGCCCTTCGACCATCTCATAGATAAACCCTTCATTTTCTTTTTGTCCCATTCATCAAGGAGGCACGCCATATTGAGATGCCACTTAGAACAAGCAAAGCTCGGGTATAGACTCGTACCACGGCCTTTCACAGGGTTAGGGTTATCAAATATCTCCCTGTGAAACGAAGCAATTAGCCTGGTTTGACAGCAAAAGGTAGTTAAGAGGGTGAATGAAAACTCATCTCACTTTGTGCTTTTTAGGCTTCGGTGGCGCTCTTCAGGCTAAGCATATAAACCTGATTCAGATGAAAAGTTCAGCTCCTGTCTTACAGGATGGCCTGGCCTCCTCTTTGAGGAACGCACAATGTGTCCCAAACAGTCACTACAGGATCAAATGCAGAAAACAAGTGTTTTTTTTTAACCCTGTGCGTAGGGGGAACACAACACTCAACTACTTCATTAGAAGACTTAAAGACATTTGACTTTCCTTCTCCTTCTTCTATTACAAAGTCTCACAGGTGAATTCAAGAATGTGTTGCACTTTTAAAAAGGCAGAAATAATGATTCAAAAGTTAAGAAAATTATGATGTAGAGTGAAAAAGAAAAAATAAGCTATGCTTCTTCCTTCCATCTGAATAAATTAAATAAACACATGCGATGAAAATCCAACAAAAAAGAAAAGAGCAGGGTGAAATAAAGACAATTAAAGATGGCGGAGTTTCATCCAGGTGTTCAGTGTCATGTTCCTGATATTACTGATGTGCATGCTGGCTCACTGTCACTTTTCCATAGTTTACAAGGATACATGAAAAAACACAACACAGCCATTGGTATTGCTCACCTGTGCTGTCTACAATCAAAGGTCAAAATGTTTGCTGTTTTAACCCAACATTGCTCCCTGCCTATTTCTGCATTATTTTCACACGTCAGAAACAAAATTCTCCATAAGTTACATGCCTAGAGCTCAGGTTCCTAGCATACACTATAAACCCTGAAACAGGTTACATTTTTAAATGCAGACCTCACAGCTAATGGTGGCTGAATTTGAAAACAAAGCCCATGTAAGATAAAAAATAAAGGAAGATTTAAAAAAAACAGCCAAATATTTCTAGGCCGTTCTGTAGGAGAAAAAAAAAGATTGAGGCAAAAATAAGTATAGGCTACATTAATAAATACAAAAGCCTATATAGTGTATCTGGGATTTTGTTTTCCTGGCCTTTTCTGAGTGAAATATATTCAATGAAGGGCTCATTTTTTTAAATTAAAAAAACAAGACATGTAAAAGCTTGAAGCGAATGACTAAATATATGTTTGTACGTCTTGTACAAACCATCTGAGATTATTTGTTTGCTTACTTATTTAAAAATCACACCTGCACGAAGAAATAATTTGTTCTTACCTGTGTGAGGAGCACGTCCAAAAACCCGCCTGCAGCGCGTGAGGAGTCTCGTGTGAATGAACGCCTCGTTACGGAAGTCATTTTTACATTCGGTTATCTAGCTTTATGACGGGGGTTTAACACTCATACAGCTAGATAACCAAAGACAAAAACAGACCCCTCTCTCTGCGTGTTGTGCTGTAGCCTGACATGATGTCGGCGTGATCTAAAGAAGGAGGTAAGGACGTATTAGTAGGCCTGTAATAATATAAAAAAAAATACAAACAGCTGAGTTCATTATAGTTACATCAGAGTCGTTCCATTTCCACATTTGGACCAGGATATGTGTGTGAAAGAAACTGCAAATTACAACCCTCATAGGCCTATACTTCTGCCTTGATGCAGTGTCAGGTGTAAGGCCTACTCAAGATTTTGACATATTAAACTTTAAATTACCTTTATTTTGATATCCTATCGTGTTTACCCTCCGTTTAAAATAGGCTACAATATTGTAGGTTTATGGGGAAATGAATGTTGTTAGCAAATGTGTACATAAGCTCCATGTGTGGGGGCCTGTTCAATTAATATGCCTGTGCTTTCATCAGGAATAGAACACATCGCAGTCTTTAAGAGCATACATTAAAACAAAAAAAATTTCAGTTGCAAAGGAACTTAGGTATATGAAATAGACAACTATGTCACATTTTACGTGAACTTGGATTCAATAATATCAATCTGCACCCTGAACCGTGTATCTGCATGCAAAATAATGCACTAACACGGTTAATGTGTATACAGACCTTTGTAATTTAACACAATCATTTTCTTTTATTTGTGTAACTTGTATTTTAAGACAGATGAACTTTACTACACCCAGCTTAACACTCCAAAGATGGAGTGGTAGTGGTTAACAAGGACTGAAATAATGTTTCAAAATCATATACCTGCATGAGAACTCAAAGCTAGGAAGCAGTTTTTATAAAAGCCGACTTTGTGTCATGGTGAAACATCAGTGTGGCAGTTTATTTGTGGCCTGAAAGCAGGACCATGGACCTGATGTAGGTTAGCAATAAAAAAAATGGCTCTTTTTCCTGCAGCAGGTTCATGGATGAGCAACAGCTGACTTTTAGAAACATCTTCTTAATTTGGTTGAACTGGTTTTTAAGATTCTTTCATTTGGCTCTTGGCTCTTTGGTCCTCTCTAGGGGGGAGCACTGAATCCCCACTTTTAATTTGAGTTGGCCTACTTCCTCTAAAACTAGAGTACTTCACATCACGAGGATTAATCTTACAAGATATTAATGAAACCAGTCTATTAATTGTTATTAGGCCGAGAAGCGTTGTGTTATATTATGGCACTTCAAACAGTGATTTTGAAGACCTATTGCTGTTTCCCCTTATTTATTTTTACAGGAACACAAGCGCGATTCTGCAGGTTAAATAGTGTGTAACGACCTGTAAAAAATAGGCTAAATGATAAACCAAAAGAGCATTTTGTGTTTCCCTCAATGCTCTGCCTAACACACATGGACATGGCACGAAAACAGAATCAGACCAGGTAAAATCTAATGCTGTCCTTGTCATTGACGTCTATTTACACCAGCGTTTCTTACCTGTTTCAGGGGCGAAGCAGACTCTGGAGTAAAAAGTCCACAACTTCAGCTTGTAATCAGCTTCCAAATGGATTTTTTCAGCGTTAACACCCGGCCCGAGAAGAGAGTCAGCGCTGCTGCTGTCAGGTGAGTCCTGTTTCATCCTCAGTCCTCCAGCTTCTGCCTTTCCTCCAGGCTGCGCGCTTCCTCTACTCGCTCCCGCACTGACGTCATCCCAGAACCAAGGAGGCGAGCTGGCCAATCAGAGGGTCCGCTGACAACAAAGACTATTCCAATTTATACAGACATCTCACTCCGAACACATTTCTGAAGTTGGCGTTATCAGGATTTTTTATTCCAGAGTATGGTTACTTTCAATTTGAAAAAAAAAAAAAACATAACATAGTTATGTTTGCTTTAAAACCAAAATTGAAAGTTTTCTTGGGGACCAGAAGCTGAGAAAAGGTTATCTCAGGGGTCTTTTAGCAGATAGTGGGCTTCAGGCCACACTGTCTTCGTCAGTAGGCCTACTTTGTCTAGTATTACTTATTCTTAAGTTGGCGATTTCAAATTTTGTTTCTTAAAAGGAAATGTCAAATTTTAGTATTTCCAGTTTATGATTTTAGAAATTACTTTAAAACGTTTATGATTCAACTGATCTCCCCAATTTCTCTATTAACAGCTCCATTGTCAGCATGCAGTAAAACCAAGATTTTCTCCAATCCTGTGGTATCAAACTCCATTAAAATCTGGACACAGTTCAGCAGACATTTTAACTTTCACCAGATAAATAGTTTTTCTCCATTGTCTTTTAATCACATCTTCAAACCTTCACAACTGGACTTAACCTTTGCTGGCTGGCACCAACATGGACTAGTCTTCTTTCAAGATTTGTTCGATGAAAAATCATGTATGTCTTTTGAATTTCTATGCAAAGAACACAATATTCCAAAATCACATTTTTTCAGATACCTCCAAGCACAGAACTTTACTGCTAAACATTTTTCTTCATATCCCAAAAAGTGTATGATTCTTTAATTGTAAAGTAATTTCTCTAACACACGTTCAGTCATAGGCCCATTCCGTTGGAGAAGCTAGGATCCAGCCCCCAACACATAAGGCAAAGGACTTGCCCTGATGTTGATAAACTGCTTCTTTATGTTTTAGGTGTTAACTCAAGCAGTTATTATCTCATATAACATGTTTAAAAAACAAATATTTGCTATACCTAGGTACTGTGGCCTGAGCCTATAGGTGATATATCAGTATACTGATAAACAATGGAAGTCAAACTGGACTATAGGCTGATATTTTGTTATTCTACTGTAAGTTAGAATATCTTAGACACATCACACCAGGCTGCTTAAAGATCTGACACAGGAAATGTGATATGATATGTCATGCTGTTTCACAGGCTTTCACATGCGTGTAGGCTGGAAGCAAGTGTAGTGACGACTCTTGTTAAATAAAACATCTTTGAGGAGTTCAGGACAGATGGCTCGAGAGCTCAGGGAGCAAGTGAGTATGAACAGTTCCCTCCAAATCTGTAAGGCCTGGAGGAGATGTTCTAATGTGGTAGGCTATATGTGATGGAAATCAGAATTAACGTTGTTGGCTGCAGAGTACTTTCAAGTACAACTGCATTTCAGTTGATAGAAAGGCTACACAACATTTTGAAAATAGCCAAATATTGATATTTTCCTAAATTAGGTACAAAAATAATTATGGCTCATCCTATCCAAGACCAATTTTACAATCACAATGAAGTAAGAAAATATAGCCTAAGTGAAACTGCAGCCCACAGAAATCAATATATATGACCCCAATTCTGCTGAAAGGAGAGATCTGAGTTAAAGGAGCTGTAAAGGATTGAGTTAGTTAAAATTAAGTTTACATATTTTTTGCCCTGAATAATTGTGCATTTCAAAATTTCAAAAGTAGCATTATTTCTATTTTATGTTCAGTGTGCCCTTCTGTATGTTGTCCATACGTCAGGTACAGAAGCACTGTGAATCTGTTTGCAAAACTATAAGGACCTTCAACAGTGGTCCTCGATTAAGTTTCAGTCAAATCAACATTATTAATTTCTACGAAAATTAGTTTAGAAATCCCCTTTGTTGTAGCCCTGTTCTCTAAGTACAAAAATGTGCTCTGTTTAAAAATGTGTTTGCCATAGAGAGTGGGATAAAGAGCATATGGATCACAGTAAGCATATGGATCACAGTAAGGTATGGCGTGTTAGTGACTTCTTGCAAACCTACATGCATATTTGATCTTTCGTGATAAATACATTTGTGAATATGTCATGTTTGTAAACAACAAAAATTCACTGAGATGGGAAAGTTGTACAATGCCCTTATTTTTATTGAAACACTGACAGACAGGTCCAGGACAGCATGTTAAGTGAGTAGTTGGCAGGGCAAGGCCTGCATGGGGGTCACAAAGCCTCTCAAGTCCATCTTCAACGTATTCCAAAGATGATGTCCGGCTGCAAGAGGATAAAGTATTACTTAGTAAATGTGGAATCTGATTGCACAACGGCATATTATCAGGACTAAATGATGCCAAGTGCTGCGGTCAGTTACTCACACGCTGCAGGAGCTGCTGTCCCGTGAAGGAGCGAGTGTCTTGAAGCTGGCCGTCCTCTTCCAATGCTCTGCAGCGTAGGTAACCATAGAGATTAGCCACTTGGAGGGAAAAACTAGCCACCACAAGTGACTGGGAGGAGATAAGACGTAAGGATTCAAGAAGGACATTGTGTTCTGAACCTCAAACTATGTGTATGAAAATCATGCACAAAGCCAAAAAAGTCTCACCAGCCATTTTATCTTCATTGAAAAGAGAGAGGTGAAGAAGAAGAACGTCCATATGAAAGGACAGATGATGAGACCCAGCCAGAATATTCTTGCCTCTGTCTCTGTCCCAGTGCTTTTGCCCTTTGAGGTCTGCATACACACACACGCAAAAAATAGTAATGCCGCAATGATTAATGCCTCCAAAATGCTCTCCCACACTGAAAGTCGTCCATATTAATGACAAAATCTTACTTTTTTGGCCTCAAACACCCAGAGGCTCTTTCCGTCCTCGTCAATCTGATTCCACCAGCGCAGCCCCACCAGCAGCCTGCCAGTCACATTCTAAAACACAGGGCAGTAAGTTGTAACACATAAAAACACTTGTAGTATACTGAATTGCACATAAGGGCAAGAAAGGGCTGGAAATTAGGAAAGTAAGAGGAATTTGAAGCTGGCTCATGTGACCTCTCACCTTGACAGACCAGAAGTCAAAAGAGAGCAGAGTGATGATCAGGACAAAACATGATGAAAAATTGTCACTGATCCAGTCACAACACAAATAGATGAGAATAGCAACCACCCTGAAGAACAGGTGGAAAAAGGAGGCAAGAGGATGTCTGAAATAAAATAAAGGGTAAGAAATGATAAATAATCAGATTCCAATGTAAAACTTGAGTTATAACTATCATAGAAAACTGTGTCACTGATAATCTTAAAATTTTAAAACATAAGAGTAAGGATGAAAAGGATGTGCAATTGTTATTTATAAATAAAAACCTTAAATTCTGTCGACATCCTTATTGATTTTAAATGAATTAAGCTCTCTAAGTCTCTGCGAGTTTAAATGCTAGAGCACATTTCCTTCAGAGCCTGAGCCCACCTTATGTCAGAGCTAGTGCGCGCCCCCTCCTGCTCGTCAGCAGCAAAGTCCAACTCAACATCTTCTGTGTCATCCGCCATCGCCTGAAAAGAAGCAACAACAAAATCAAGATCAGCCATTCACGGACATTATAGACCACAGACTGAAACAATATGTCAAGATTCAGATTTAAAAAAGGGGAAATCCTACAGCGATGTGCAAAGCAAGGCAAAATAGCGTACAATTTGGGGTTAGCTAAGCAGCATAACAGGGCTTGAATAAGGCAGGTGTTGCAGTGAAATAAGACCGACACCGACCCTGTCTCTTCAGTGACTAAACGTCATCGAAAGCCGGGATTGTGTTTATAAAGCAAAACAGTTTAAAGACGATAGAAAATAAAATAAGATAATTCCTTCATTCAACAATATCCTATCAAAAATTACTGGAAAATAAACTTCTCAAGATGTAAAAGATGTACAGGATTTTTATTTCTGTAACACTGAAATTTTACCGAAAAAGCGACCGCGGCAGGACTCGAACCTGCAATCTTCTGATCCGAAGTCAGACGCCTTATCCATTAGGCCACGCGGCCAGTCGTACTGCTTCTACTGACAATATCAGACTTTAATGATTAAACGAACGGATTTTGATTTATTTCGTATCGTCTTTGGTTTTAATATGAGTAGGTAATACATCAGGATATGTCGGGAAAGGATTATGGCCAATTTAAAGGCAGTATGAGGAGTTTTTCACCAGCTGAGAGTGAAACCAACACTGATGCCTCTTTATGATCTTCAAAAACAAACAAAACCATAAACAACAACACTGATACCTTCTCTGTTGTCATTTTTAATTACTTAAACCACTCAGAGGGGGTAGGTGTCAGACCACACGATTGACATTTGGCTTAAGAGACGTCAAATAATCACATTGAGTGATAAATCTGGCTGTTAAAGACAGCAGGGTGAGAATTTTGTTGAAAACACTACTTTTGCATGTACAGAAAAAGAGATGAGGTATCACTTTGTCCACAATGGGGTTCCAAATTGGTGTAAATCAAAAGTTCCTCACAGGAGCTTTTAAAAAATAAAAGGGGCAAATATATTTTTTTATTATTATTATTCTGAGAAAACAGTCAGAATTCTGACTTTAATCTCAGAATTCTGACTTCAATCTCAGAATTCAGACTTTTTTCTCAGAATAATAATAATAATAATTAAAAAAAGTTTAGCCCTTGATTTTATTTAATTTCTCTGCTGGCCCTAATCCTCTTCCATAGGATATGCTTAGCGCAGGAACATGCTGGTTAATTTACACCATCTTTACCACTGTGATTTCAACCCACAGTTGAAACTGTAATGTCAACCATAGACTGTATAAAATGATTTCAACCCACAGTTGAAAATCACAAGTGTTTAAAACACGATAGTCATCCGTACCGCTCGGGGTCGCCACCACTTCTTTCTTTCAGTGTTAAAGCACCGCGGGGAATGGAGGGCGGCATGAGTAGGTAACAACTTCATGTTTCTGTTGTGCGATTTAAATAGAATTAAGTCGACTGTTTTAACGTTGTCATCATCATCAAATAGGTCGGACGAGGTGTCCTTTTCAATGTTGATGACATTATACCTTACACACGTATAGAGTGCATGTTTGAGTAGATATCGTTTCTCAATAAATAGCAACACGGGTGAAATTTTAGTAAACACAAGTTAGAAGGTCGGCGATTAATTCATGTAAACAAGGAGACTGCATGTGTTATTTACCTGGTTTATATCTCAGCAGATTAAATAACCCTTAAGTAAGGTTAGTCTCGGAGTTGTCGGTATACGTTTGCCTATTTAAGAGTTGGTGGTAACTTGTGAGTTAGCCTACTTACATTTTTCTGAGAAAAATCCTGAAAGATTTTCTGGAAGTCCTAACAAATGAATACTCAGAGATCAGAAAATGCAAAATGTCTTTGTGTTCCTGTTGTATAATTTTTCACAGGATAGATTACACATCACACATTAATTCAGCATAATGTTTGTGTATACACAATCCATCGAGATGATAGATCTTGCCACATTTAAAGAGATACAAATTAGGGCCTAGCTTTCTCAATGTTAATTTTGTATACATCTCCTTCAGCTCTAGTTTGAAGCCTTCATGAGGTGATGCTGCATTTGTTGCGCTGTCCTCTGCAGAGGACTCTCATCTCTCTGCCATGGAGGTGCCAACGCTCCCTCTGCTCCACCAAACCTCACTCTGTTCAAGGGGAGGACTCCACAGAAACCCGCATGAACCCCCTTAACATTCAGATGCTTTCAAGGAACCTCCATGAGCAGATCTTTCATGACCTTGATCCAGTGTATAGAGAGGATGATGTGGAGCGCAGCATCAGGCACCTGCAGCAACACAATCTGTGGGGGAAGGAGACGTCACTGTTACCTGATGTGGAGCTGAAGCTCCCCAGAATGTATGGCAAAAATATTGATGAGCACTTTCGAATATTGGCTGAGAAGCAGAGTCTTCCTTACCTTGAGGCGGCCACCAAACTGCACCTGGCAGGGCTCCCTACCATGCCACAGGAATGGAGCTGGGAGGTTGGCTGGACCCGCTATGGGTCAAATGGCAAGAGTCAGAGGGTAGATTTCCCAGAGGAGTCGGCCCTGGTGTTTGACGTGGAGGTGTGCATGACTGAGGGACGATGTCCAACACTGGCTGTTGCTGTGTCTCCCACTAACTGGTGAGGAACAAGCAAAAATTATACGTGGTAAATGTTGTAATATAAAAATATTGGGTGTGAATTGTTTGGTTCCCACTTTTAATATTTAATATCCTCTCTTGCTACTGTAGGTACTCTTGGTGCAGTAAACGCCTGATTGAAGAACGGTACTCCTGGTCAAACCAGCTTACCCTTGCTGACCTCATCCCACTGGAGACACCTTCAAATTCTGCACGCCCTCCAGGTGGACAGTGGAAGGAGAGGCTCATAGTGGGTCATAATGTCAGCTTTGACCGGTCTTTTATTAAAGAGCAATACTTACTCAAGGTCAGTATTCAAAGCCATTCATTTTGTCATGTCCTGGTCTCTTATTTGGGAATTTAAAAAACACAACTTAGCTGTTTTTTCTTTTAGTTCAATTTGTCTCCACCTTGGCTGCATCATGTTATGATCCTCATTGGCTGAACCAAAGAGTAAATGTGTTGGGTGGCATATCATCAACACCCAATCACATCTTCATTCAATTTTGTTAAAACATTGTGAGCAAGTCAGAATCTTGGTGTAATTTTTGATTCCGACCTTCACTTTGATTACCACATTACCAATTTAAGAAGAACATCAAAAAACATCTCAAAACTCCGACCATTCATACCCCAAACTGATGCTGAGAAATTAGTCCACTCATTCATATCAACCCGGTTAGATTATTGCAACTCACTGTACACAGGCCTATCCAAACACTCCATAGGACGGCTCCAACTCATCCCGGTTCTCAAAACACTTCACTGGCTCCCCGTTCAATACAGAATCCATTTCAAAATCCTATTATTAGTCCATAAGCACTCAATGGTTCAGCTCCCCAGTACATCTCTGATTGCTCACAGTGTATAACCCAACCAGGATCCTTAGGTCAGCAGGTGGAAATCTTTTAAATGTACCCAGAGTCAAATCAATGTCCGGTGAAGGGGCCTTTAGTTACTGTGGTCCATCTTTTTGGAACAAACTGCCTGCTGACATCAGATCCATAACATCTGTCTCCACTTTCGAAAAAAGAATCAAAACATATTTATTTTCTCAAGCATATGAATGATATAATGACTGTTGTGACTGGATGCATGTGAAGCAACAATTGCTGTTTGTTTTGATTGCTGTGATGTATGTTGGGTGTATCTATTGTTTTTCTGTTTTTATTTAATCTATTTGGATTTTTTTATTTTTTGAATTCTCCATGTAAAGCACATTGAACTTGCTTGTAATGAAATGTGCTTTATAAATAAAATTGCTATTGCTATTTAGCTTCCTGGCTAGGACGGTAAGTTCAGGTTTATACAATTAGTTTTCTTTCCCCAAGGGTTCTAAAGTACGCTTCATGGACACTATGAGTCTTCACATGGCGATCTCTGGTCTGACTGGGTTCCAGCGCACTTTGTGGATGGCCAATAAAATGGGAAAAAGGAAGGGTCTCCAGGAGGTGAAGGAACACATCAAGAAAGCTGGACAGAAAAAGCAGGGCCCTGCGGTTTGTGTCTTAAATTCACTATATTTTGGCGACAATATGCTTTTATCAGTAATAATGTTGCAGCTTGTCACAAGTTGAAAGTGTCAGGATCATTTAGTGAGGTTTGGTGCCGTTGTAATCATTTTGCCGTGATGTTTTTGTGCACAGATTGGCTCCTGGGACTGGGTGAACATTGGCAGTATTAATAACCTGGCTGATGTCCATGCTCTTTATGTGGGAGGACCCCCACTGAAGAAAGAGGCCAGAGAGACCTTTGTGAAGGGGAGCATGGTGGATGTCAGAAACAACTTTCAGGTTAGAGGACACTGATAAATCTGGTTTCACATTAAAGCATCCTCATCCAACTGTAGGGGCTCATGATTTTGCTTCTGCTGACCTCTTCAGGAGTTGATGCAGTACTGTGCCATGGATGTTGAAGCCACACATCAAGTTTTTATGGAACAACTACCGCTTTTCTTGGAGAGGTTAGTAGTAGCAGTAATTGCCTGGACAACATTTTAAATAAGCTTCCTTCGCATTGCTGAAAAACTGATAGTATATCTCATCTTTTCTAAGGTGCCCTCACCCTGTGACATTTGCAGGGATGCTGGAGATGGGAGTGAGCTATCTTCCTGTCAATCAGAACTGGGGGCGTTACCTTGAAGATTCAGAGGACACTTATGAAGAGCTCCAAAGAGAGATGAAAAAGTCTTTGATGGCTCTGGCAGATGATGCCTGCCAGCTGCTGCAGGATGACAGGTGAGAAGAACACCCATTCTGCTTGCACTGACTAAGTGTGATGAGGTAATGCTAAGAAAAGGTTAAAAACACCCAATCCAAGTTGTATGTACTTTTGTTATTTATTTAAGATACAAAGAAGACCCCTGGCTTTGGGATCTTGAGTGGGATGTGCAGAAGTTCAAGCTGAAGAAAGCAGTAGTGAGTAAGAAGAAAAAAGTGGCTGAAACCTGGAGTTCTACTCCTCTTCCGGACTGGGAAGAAGGTATGAAATCAGCTCCTCAACTCATCCTTATTTATATAGCGCCTTTTGTACAAACAGGAAAATAATCCGACACATTAGAAACAGTTTTAAATAACTAAAATACACTAAAAGAAGTTAAAAAGGTGAAAATTAAATGAATTAAAACCTGTAAAAACACTGAATATTGTTGTTGTAAAAACCATGATAGAAACACAGACTGAGGATTTAACATTACTCAAAGTTTCTTGGACAACATTCTTTTTTTTTCTTTAAACAGTGTGAAACATGTTTTAATATCATGACAACAGCACAAAAGTAAAACTAGTTAATTTATTTTGAACCAGACCCAGGTCCACCGCCTGAAGAGGAGGTGGCTGGTCCATGTCCCAGCAGGTTGGTTGTGGAGAAGCTGATGGAAACAGTAGATCGACTTCCTAAGAGACGGCAACATCTGCCTGGACACCCAGGGTAAGACCGCTCTAAATGATTATTTATCTTTCCACTTCCATTTGCCATGGAGAGTGTACATCAGAGTCCGTCTGTCCGTCCGTCCGTCCGTCCCGTGTCCCTCAGATGGTACCGCAAGCTGTGTGAGAAGATGTCTGAGGACGACAGCTGGTCACCTGGAGCCGGCCTCATCAGCCTACAGATGAGACTGACGCCTAAGCTCATGGGTCTGATGTGGGATGGTTTCCCACTGCATTACACAGAAAAACATGGCTGGGGCTACCTGGTACCTGGACGCAGGAATAACCTGGTTACTGAGGAGGAAAACACAGGGCCTGTGTGCCCACACAGGTATTTATCATAGCAAACGACAAGATCAGAGCATGAACTACACATGATTTAATCCGGATAGTCACATGATTTGATGTGTGTCTTTATTAAAGCATGTGTATTTGTTCCACAGAGCTATAGAGAGTGTATACAGAGAGCATTGTGAGCAGACCTGCAAAAAGCAGCGGCAATATCTGAGCTCTGAGCCTTCAGAGGACTTCATGCTTACAGACAGCAGCGTGTGGGCAAAGGTATGTTCACTCATTTTGTAATTTACCTTATACTACTGTTTATAAATGCTGTCCCTTTATTTGTTTAAGATTACATATAGGCACTTCTGAAAGCTGTATATTTTGCCTTATTGTAAAACAGTAACATAACTTAGTCTATTGTCTGTAAATCCATCTTAATAGTTTTTACAGACTTGAGCTAACATGGACAGCATGTAGCTTGTGTCTTTCAAAAACGAAAGTGCTTCCAAATACTGTGGTTGTTTAAGTCGAGTGTTACAGAAAGTATCAAATCCTCCATCCATAATCCAAAATTATGTCTGTTTTGTAATTTCCTGTTAAGGTGGAAGAGTTAAGTTCCCGGGAAAGTCTGACTGAAGAAAACGAAGTCAAGATGATGAAAAATGGACAGAGAAAGAAAATTGTGAGTGAATGAAAAGGTGTTTGTAGTTCGGAGACACTTTTTGAAGTTGTTACAGAAATATTTTGAACACAACTGTCTTGTTGAATTACTACTTTCCAGCTCTTTGCAAAAAAAAATCTATTCTTCAATTTTTGTTAGATCCATATCCAGCTAGAGATTCAGCTCCGGCTCGAAGGACCATTAAAAAACTATCACTATGCTCAAATTAATGCAGTTAATTTTAATTTAGTAAATACTGAATTATGAAACCCCGACTGGTGTGCACATTTAAACACATAAATCCAAGAGCCCTTAAACATTTATTGAATGTCCAAGAAGATAAATTGGTTAGTGGACAGGGTACTTTTAATGATCAGTCTGTGAGGCGAGTACCAACTTCTATCCCCTTACCCTGACCTTTAGCACACAAAGAGTTAAATCTGTGATGTACAGACTTGGAATCCAGCCTGCAGTGTTTTGTGCTTATTTTGTGTTTTTAGTGTCACTGAACATAAATTAAACTTAAGTTGTGTGAATTTATTTTCATTCTGTCTCAACAACAGTCCAAAGACTCACATAGCATTTCAGATGGGAGTCACTGCCATTTTCACCATGGAAACGGCCCCTACGATGATGTAAATATCCCAGGGTGCTGGTTCTTCAAGTTGCCTCATAAGGTAAAGTTTGAAGATGAAATGAATTCGCACTGACAGATTGTTCCAATATGAAGTTAAAATCAAAGTCTCACTAACTATGTGTGTTTCAGGATGGAAATCACAACAACGTTGGAAGTCCTTTCTCCAAAGACTTCCTGTCCAAGATGGAGGACGGTACTCTTAGAGCAGGACGGGGTGGTACCAATGCTACACGGGCTCTTGAGATCAATAAGATGATTTCCTTCTGGAGAAATGCTCATAAGCGTATCAGGTACAGTTCATTTATGTCATTGAATGATTGCAACCAGCTCTTTCAGTCATTAAGAGGGTTAAGATAAGATTTTCCTGTGTGCTTTCACAGCTCTCAGATGGTGCTGTGGCTACGAAAAGGAGAACTTCCCCGTACTGTCAGCAGGTCCGTCTGTTATATTAATCACTTTTCTATATTTAGCCATATATTCAGCCATGTTGTCATTTAGTGTGTATGACAACCTGTCTGTCTCCACAAGACACAAAGAGTTTGATGAGGAGGGCCAGTATGGTGCCATATTACCTCAGGTCATCACAGCGGGAACGGTAACACGGAGGGCCGTGGAGCCAACGTGGCTGACTGCGAGTAATGCTCGGGTGGGAGACGGAGCTGTCAATGACAAACATTGACATCTGAGATTACTGACTCTTCATTTGTTTGAATAAAGCTGCATCTATCAGCTGGTCATTTTGTTTGTTTCTTTTTCAGACGGATCGGGTTGGCAGTGAGCTGAAGGCCATGGTGCAGATGCCTCCAGGATATCACCTGGTCGGAGCAGATGTAGACTCTCAGGAGCTATGGATTGCTGCTGTGCTTGGAGAGGCTCACTTTGCTGGCATGCATGGTGAGATTTGCCTGTTATCAAATCTGATAGACCTCCTTTCTCCCTTGATCTTTAATACCATATTATGAAAGTGTTTTTTTTCCATCACAAACTCTCATTACATTATAGAAAATGTACTAATTGTTTTGGGCCCCGTGCTGAAAGCCCAACCGCACTACTGTTACTGGGTATTGCCTAGGAGTGTGCGATATGAAAAATAAATCATATCACAATTATTTTTTTGGCAAAATCACAATCCCGAATTTATCACGATTCTTTCATTTAGATTACTCAGACTATTTTAAAATCATAGCCTTAAACGGATAAAAGATCATTTAAGACAGGATACTGTTCGAACACTTTTTAAATTTAGTTAAGCCATTTAGAAAACTTGTGCCAAGTACTATTAACATCAAACAAAAAAAATGACATGCATAACTTCAATTTCTTTTACTCATAGTCTTTTTCTTTCCTTAACTCAAAATGAAAAACAACTTAAACACAACATCAAAGTAAGGTGCAAACTTGCTGGGGGTCATGTCCTTTGCAAGATAAAACGTTACTGCTTCAGTTACATCTTTCCAGCGCTTACTTGTTTTCTCATACGGAGTGCCCTTATCAAATGCCTGTGTCAAAGCTGTTTGTTTTGCCTGTGTGGATGGTGGCTCGACACCGGTCTCCTCACCTTTTTACTTTCTGCATACTGTGTGTCGCTTTAGGAAAACCCAAACCAGTTCCATATTATCGAGGTAGAGTTTCTTTTAGGGACCAACTCCTCACTTTCACTTTCATTGCCAGCTATGCTTTCTCTCACGTAGTTGGGGCAAAAGAGGAGGGGGGATAAACAAACCAAGACACTGCCTACAGCTCGCTCTGATAGGTTCATCCCTGTGTCTGTAGTGCTTACATGAAATGGTCTAACAAATGGTTTGATTTGGCAGAGAGAAAAAAAACTTTGGATGCGGCTGTGCATGGGCACACTGACTTAAGGCACAGACACGGCACAACAAGGGATAGAATATGCACTACATCCGGTTCTACGATCTCTGTGCTTTGGCAGATCGTCGTCACATTCTAATCCTTCACGATCTAAGATTGTCATATCGCACGCTCCTCGTAGTGCCAATGTCATTTTTTGTCATAATCAAATTAAAGACTACCTACTGAAAAATGAGTCATTTATTCTCTCAAATATACTCAATGACCTCCATGGTACAAGTCCCCAAACGTCCTTGCTGCAGCAGTAGTTACAATGCCTTTGGGTGCATATTTATAACCATACTTCTTGGGAAAAGCAGCATCTGTGCTCATCTTATGTGTCCTCTGGATTCAGGTTGTACTGCGTTTGGATGGATGACCCTTCAGGGAAAGAAGAGTCAGGGCACCGACTTGCACAGCCGCACAGCAGAAACTGTGGGCATCAGCAGAGAGCACGCCAAGGTGTTCAACTATGGACGCATTTATGGAGCAGGACAACCTTTTGCTGAAAGGCTGCTAATGCAGTTCAACCATCGCCTGGACCAGACAGAAGCTGCCAGCAAGGCCAGGCAGATGTATGCCATAACAAAGGGAACACGCAGGTAGGAAGATAAATAGTTGTTTGTGTCATTGAGGAAAAACTTTTGTGCTTTGTGTTGATTTGATTCTTAGGCTGCCTGTTTGTATCTCTATGTTTTGACAGATACAAGCTCTCAGAGGAGGGTGAGTGGCTGGTTCGTGAGCTGGGCATAGAGGTGGAGAGCGAGGAGAATGGAAGTATCACCCTGGAAGAGTTGCGGAGGATCACTAGACTGGCATCACAGTGGTGAGGGAGCAAGATAAAACATCACATAAACATCCAGAATTATCACTGGTAGCATTTTGGATATCAGGATATATTTTTCAGCATCCTCCTGGTTGTGTTATTCCTTTGTTTCTTTGTCTCATCTACCTCAGCTCTCGGCGCAAGAGGTGGGAAATGGTCGACAAACGTCTGTGGGCTGGAGGTACGGAGTCGGACATGTTCAATAAGCTGGAGAGCATCGCCCATTCTGCCCAGCCAGCCACCCCTGTTCTTGGCTGCAGAATTAGCAGAGCGCTTGAGCCCAAAGCAGTAAAGGATGAGGTTAGACGGACCAACTCTACTATTGAACAAGCATGCTTAAGTCTACATCAAATCAAAAATATTTTAATTTGTACAATTTGGAAGGTTACCTGCAGGAATTGTTGATCTTCTTCAGCTAAGTTTGATAATAAACACCCCATGTGGATGTGGTTTGTTAATGGAGGCAAAAAAAAGCCTCTTTGCTCTTAAATTAATATGTTGCCATGTTTCTTTGTCAGTTTATCACAAGCAGAGTGAACTGGGTGGTCCAGAGCTCTGCTGTAGACTATCTACATCTGATGCTGGTGGCCATGAAGTGGCTCTTTGAGGAGCACAACATTGACGGCCGTTTCTGCATCAGTATCCATGACGAGGTGCGGTACCTTGTCTGCAGTGAGGACCGTTACAGAGCAGCACTGGCACTTCAAATCACAAACCTGCTTACCAGGTCTGCTATATTATTTTCTGTTAAAAAAAACATCCTCAAAGATTTAAAACCTTGCAGCTACTCTGATGTGTGCTTCTATCCCCTGCAGGAGTATGTTTGCCCATGCGTTGGACATGCAGGACCTCCCTCAGTCAGTGGCTTTCTTCAGTTCAGTCGACATAGACCAGTGTCTGAGGAAGGAGGTGAACATGGACTGTGCGACCCCCTCTAACCCCACAGGTCTGGTACGAAGATACGGCCTGCTGCAGGGTGAGTCTGCTCACTATAATTATTCTTTCTTTATCAGTAATAATATGGTGATTGTGAATGCATAGTTCTTGCAAGAACCAAAACTTTTTCTGAGAGTCTGTGCCCAGAAATACTTAAATGTGAGGGAATTTAATCTCAATCACAAACATTTTTACTCTTTCTTACCTTCCAGGCTTGGAAAGAGGCCATGCGAGATACAATTAGAGATAAAAAGACTATGAAACAGGATAAAAACAGAATAAGAAAATATTTATTTTCAAACAAAACAGCAATTTACAAAAATTGACAATCTCCTCAGTTTGCATTTTTGTGTATAGGAACCGATGAGTCCCCACCCTGCCAGGGTGTGCGAGGGACTGCTTTATGTTGTAACGACTTCACTATCCTTGAATGAGTCAGAGTAGTCCTTGAAACCCTAAAAGGGTGTAAAATGGAAATTACAGTAGAAAAAAACAACACACCATACAGTTGATATTTAACTTAACAAAAGCATGCCACATACTAAACATTTATTTTCATCAATGTTGACGTCTATAGGAACACAGCCAGCTTTATAACATTGTGTGCAAAACTCTCCACAGGTGAGGCGTTGGACATCTACCAAATCCTCGACATCACCAAAGGCTCTCTGAACAAAGGGAGATAAGCGTCAGATATTTGGAACAGTTCAAAGTGCCCACTGCCCGTTCAGCAGCTGCTCAAGTTCGAGACCAGAGAGGGATGTGGAGTTGTGTTAACCAAACAGGAGCAGAGTGTCACTGTTTTCTTTTCTTCTGTTTGGGTTCTTGAGTTTCTTCGGCTTCCTGTGACTCTGTGTTCTGAAAGGGAGGAAAAGAGTACGTTCAAGGGAGTCAACTGTTTGCACCTCGAAAGGAGTCTGAGAGACACAGAGTGCACTGAATTACCTCGTCATTCTCATCCTGCTCCTGCAGCGCTGCATCCAGAGTAGCAGCGTTGATGCGGAAGTCTCTTGAGGTGCTCAGCTTCATGTACTGCATCAGATTTACCTGCACAAGCACACACATAGACACACATTATGCTGTATGAGTAACCACTCCAGTTGACAATGTTCAGGACACCAACTGTGCTCTCAAAATGCTTTGAGCTATGTGTTTCTTAAAGAGGATCACATTGTATAATATCGCTCCAATCAAGGGTGAATACCTTTGATTTCTTTGATAGTGTGATGAGGAACTTCTCATACTGCTCAATGCTGAAGATTAAGTTAGGGATGGCCGTTGTCTCGCGCAGAAGTTTTGCCTAATGGGAACAATCTGGATTAAAAAAATGGTTCTGGTTTTGTTTAATATGTAAAAATAAAAAAAAAACACAGCATTTGGTTACTTTGCTATCATGGCTTTACATTTGTAAATACATTAAGAGACAAAATGTCCTCACAGAGGCAGCAGTGCTGACTTCACTCCTTTTCTTTTTCTTCTTGTCATCTGAACCTCCACCACCGAGTTCTCCATTCTTACAGGTGAAAAACACATCATTTCAAAACATCAACACTCCCTCTAGGAACTGTATCTGCCAAGTTCAATCCCCCCCCCCCAAAAAAAATCAAACACAGCAGTCATTTAAAATGCAATCACAACAGTGGACTGAGCTGTACCTGTGCATATGTGATGAATGAGTAGCACTGTGGTGTCAGGTGAGAACCAGACAGTTTGACCTGCACAGAGAACACTCTGTCAATATGACATTGGACATACTGAAAGATCCAAACAGACACTGTTAATCCAACTCACCAGCTTTTCAAAGCGTGCCGGCAGTGAACCATGCTGGCTTGAACACATCTGAATGTACTGAACGACACAGATTAAGAAATTAATGTCAAACCAGCCAAACTTCATTTATGTAGAGATCACAGAGCGGACGAACACGTACATATTTGACCAAAGTAGTCAGGATGGTGTATGTGCGGCTCAGTTCTCTCAGCAGTGTGATGGTCCAGGTGCCAGGCAGCAGGGCTGTCTGCACCAGTTCATTTAATGCTGTCAAAAGAGTCCCAAGCTGCAGAGTCACTGCTTTCTCAATCAGATCTTGCTGGCCTGCAGTCTGAGTGGCATCACCTACACACAGGAAACGGATACACCCCAGAAGTTAAGTCCCATTCCTCTTCCTGTTTTAGATCTCACCTTAAAGATAACTGAACACCTGTGAGAAATGCGTCTTACCAGAGCCGGATTTGTCAGAGGGCATGTGGCTTTTCTTTCTGGCAATTAGCCAGTCCACTTCATCGAGCACTCGGCCAACCTGAGACAGGACCAGCAGCTGGAGCGAAAGATTGATTTGATGAGCGTGAGGCACGAAAAGACAGTAAGGTATGTCACAGATTATCAGTGGCTGCGATTTAAAGAAACACTCACGGCTGCTGTGGATGCAGTCTTCATGTTGATGATGGCAAAGTGAGACTGTTTTTCCACTTCCACATCCTGATCACGCAGCAGAAAAGCATAACATTTGACTGAGTTGCCTTAATTGTCATGTAAATGTTTTTTAATAAACAAATCATTGTTTTAGTTTGCTGAGAATCTAATAGGTGTTACTTATTCAAATTTTAGCTGTAACCCACCACAGTAAAAATCTCACACGGTCCGATCCAACTATTCACTTAAACTTAAAACTACAAGGATTAGGATGATATCAGACGGTGTTCAATTCATTTAATCCTCCTGTTATGTTGCGGGTCAAATTGACCCTTTTTGAAGTCTTTTTAGGCAATATATGCCTTCCAAACCAGCTAAATGCAGCATAGAAATCTGGGCAGCATGTGACAGAAGAGGTGTCTCGGGTTAATTTATCAACATCACTTCATAAAAAAAAAAAATTAAAATGAAAAATGAAATAAACAAAAATCTGTCATAAAAACTGTTGTATTTATATTTAGGGCTTTCCAATGTACATAAAAAAATATTTAACATTAATTTAAATGAAAGACAAGTGAGTTATGCTCACTGAACCATGATCTGTGAGAGTTAAAAACCACCAATGGACTAAATCTTGATTTAAATAGTTAGTAATGGATTTAAGGATTAGATTAAAAACAATGTTTTGATTCTGACACTTTTGAATAATTAAATATACCCCGGGTCAAATTGACCTAGGAACATTATTGCTTTTCCAGAGAAACGAACATAACAGGAGGGTTAAGGTCAAATGTTTTTCAAAATAAACGTGGACTGTAGAAATTCCAATAAAACACACACTGACATAAAATGTATGTCATAATTAAATCACTTCCTCTTTCAAATTCCAGTTGATCTTCCAAGTATACCATGCCAAATAACGTGTGTACCTGATCAATATCTCCCAGGTGGCTGTGGATGTCCTGGCAGAGTTCCAACAGCAGACTTACTGGACTCTTGTAGAGAACATGCAGACTGAATAGAAGGGAGAGCAGGCCCTTGGAGAAAGGTGAATCCTCTAAAAGAGAGAAAATGATCAGAACGTGCCCAATAACACCCAACAGAGACACGAATCAAACACACAACTCACCAAAGCTGGTCTCCTTACATACTTTCACTGTCCACGTGATCATCTGAACAAACTGAAGATGTAGATGTGTGTAAATGTTAAATATGATATGGATTTGTATTGTGTGTGAAGTGCATCTATGATAACACTTACCTGTTGAGAGGACGGCTTTAGCTGGCGTGAAAGCACAGTCAAGATGCTCACCAGCAGCTGAGCCTCTTTGCTGTTGAATTCATCCTCACCGCCGCTTAACTGAGTAAACAGCGCCCTCTAGTGACAGACAGAAATCACAGCATGTTTGTGAAGCTGCCTGGAAATGAACCAGTGTTGGCAGGATTTAAAACTTAAAAAAATAGATGACAACATAACATTCTGTAAAGATGTACCTGAAACTGTCGGATGTAAAAGAAGTTCATCTCTGTGCCATCGTCTGGCTCTTCATTGTCCTCTGCGATGTCTGCAGGAAACAAAAAGTATTTAACATTTCGGTTTCTTCTTCCACTAAATTCACTGCATGTTGAGTTTTTACAGTGTCTGTCTGACCCATGGTAGAGAGGAGCTGAGGCATCCTATCCGGATAGCGCTGCTGGCAGGTTGTGAAGATCTTGAGTAGACCTTCCAGACACAGCAGAGACAAGCTGGAGCGCTTCTCCTTCTTCCCTGCATCCTCCACAGCGCTGGGGATGTTGGTGTAGCGCCACATCAGCACACTGGGATGATAACTCATTGTTTAAATGATCTCAACAAAACTTTATAATTATGTGACGTAATGCTGTTACTGAGACCGGGGAATTCAAACCTTGTCATTTCACAAAGGAACTGGAAAGTTTTGTCTGTGTTCTGTCCGTCTGAGCCATCTGCGTGTCCATGTTCCTCTAGCTGCTGGATCTTCTGCACAGCCACACTGACTGCATAACGCACAAATTCTCCGCTGGAGCGAAGCACTGAGAGAGCCTCCTCTCTGCTTTGAGTACTGTCCCTGGAACAAAAGAAATGTGAGAGATGCAACATGTTTTGTTGAAATTATCCGATGTATTATATTATCAGTACAATATCCAGAAGTTGATGATTTCATGCAAATTAGGCACAAACTGCGAAAACTGAAATTTAAGTAAGATTGAATATCTCAGATAAGGGTGAAATTTGCTTATTTTTTGCCTGATAAGATAGTTTTTCTCACTAAGCAGTTTTTATGTTAGTGTGTTTCACGTGTTTTGAGCGTTTTGGTCCTAAATTATCTCAGTATGATATTACAGCTTGTTACTGAGATGTTATGACCTATATTGAGTAATACATGCATGAAACTAGAATATCAACTGTTACAAAGCTGTTTCATCAACACTCACAAGTATAAAAGTGCTTTTTCAAAGTAATAATTTCTTATTTCAAGCATGAAATAAGAAATCATGACTTTGACACAATTGTATCTCTTCACACAATTAAAACAAATGACAGCGAAATGTAATCTACTGTTTTATTTTCAATGAAACAATAGAAAATATGTACTACTATATATTAGTAGAGTTGTCACAGTACTGTTAACTGACACTTAATATTTAAACATTTAACATTTCAAACTGAAATAATTACATTCAGATACGTTCTTCCAAATTACAGGGCAGACAATGATCCTACATAATGAGAAATATATTCTTAACTTTTGTCTTTCCATCAAGAAGAGTAAATATGTTTTTAGTATATCTTTGCTGGTTTCAAGAAATGTAACGCCTAGTGCATGACATTATGTCAAGATAATGGCACTAGCATTTACTTAATTTAAGAATATTTTTTAACATATTGAGAAAATAAGTCTCATATTTTTTTATTTCTATCAAGAAAAATGCACTTGTTATCAGTGAAAATACACAAATTTTAAGGTATTTCTGGGTTCATTGAGGTTAGATATTTTTACTTGTTTTGGAAAGTCTTGATAAGCCAAATTTTCTTGTTCTGTTGGCAGATAATTTTGCTTAGTGTAAGTAATATACCTCCAATTTTTGTATATTTTTTCTTGTTTTTGAAGGCTCGCTTTTTGCAGTGATCATATTTATTGAAACCTATCTAGTAGTTTACTTTTTAAGTTTGGCTGTCATTGCCTTAAACACTGTACACCCAAACAAGACATGAAAGTCTAAAAAAGAACTCAAATGTGTGCTTAGCCTAGTTAGCACAGAATCTACGGCACATTGTCTCAAGGTTTGTTTCAGGTGTAGATATGTTGTGATTTAAATTAATCACAAATAATCTATGCAGTTATAGCCAGCAGCTTTGAGCAAGCCATAATTAAAGCATTTACCTGAAAAGCACAGTGAGGAGAGTCGATATGAAGCCCAAGGAGAGCAAACTGCGCGGCGTCTTGTGTGAGGGAACTCGACCCTTTCCGGATTTCTCCTTCAGGATGTCGGACAGCTTGTGATAGCGGTTGAACAACTCCAAGAGCTCCTCAAAGTGGCTCTTACTAAAGCACACAGAGGCAGGCAATTTTCAGACGTAAATCAACAACAAGCACATAACAAACATCCTGTCCACAAAAAGAGAGGTGGCTCTCACATGTAGTTTGCTTTGGTAAAGCTGAACTCCATAAGGACCTCGTACACTCCCATCACCAGCACAGCATAGATATTGTTCTTCACCCCAACGCTGGAACTCATGGAGAACTCGGCTGACTTGTCCTGCTCAACACAAACACAGAACATACAGGGCCTTGCACATGTATACACCCTCTTGGTCTATTCCACATTTTACCATGCTAAAATGTGAATGTAAGAGCACTTCACCTGAAGGCAGTTGATTTTCTTTTCAGACAGATGTTTAGAATTGTTACGATTTTTCCGTGAAAATAATTTTAAGACAACATAATATCCTTCCTTCCCACTTCAAATGTTCAACTTTGTGGTTTCACCCTATTGTATAAAACTCCAATAAATAACCTTTTCTTCTTTAGTTATCACGGGACAATATATCAAATGTTGTGGTGGACATCTCACAGAGGCTTATCTTGTGATGATGCCTCCAGTGCCACAAAACTAATAACAAGCAAAGGTGTATCAGCAAAGTGGCTGAGTGTTACATTTGTCTGTCTGTTTGTGCCGTTTTTGATGGTCTTGATATCCAGGATTTCAATGTGCAGCTGTGGGTTTTGGGCAGGATGGCCGGTGGGTCTCCTTTATTTTCCCTAAGTTAATGTAAAGACATTTGTTGCCACAGCTGTGCGATTTGTGACAGTATTGAAAAGGTGAAAACCAAACTTTTTGTTTTTTGCATTACCCTTTTTCTTTGAGCCTCTTTTTTACATTCATTCATTCTTTGTACATTTTTGATAAGTGTATTGAGCATGATTTAGGAATGGAATGTGGAGAAAAAAAACAAACTGAGGCCACACTTATTTGCTCCCTCACTCAACTCATAAGGACACCTATTGTTACCTATACCTATTGTCACCTTTACTATTGTTTTCTTCAGCCAGATTACAGCATACTGCTGTGAAGTAATCACTCCAAAACAAAGTTCAAAAGATTGAGTCAATGTTTCTCCTGAACAGAAAGCAAAGACTGTGCAAAACCTTTAAAAGTCATTAAATGCAGTTCTGTGCACATCATTTTTTACAGCGTAAGCCACTGTCTTGCATACCAGTTCAAAGTCCTCCAGTTCACACTTGATCATGCGTCTTGTCATGCTCTCCAGGATCATCTGCAATTCAGTCTGGTACCCCTCCTCCTCCTCTTCATCATCATTATCACTGTCATCAGGGTTGGGGTGGGCTGACTGGCGCATGTTCTGCAGCCACAACAGGCAGTGTATAGTACAGCTCACCAGATGAGCCTGACAGGAGATAAATCAATACTCATGACAGAAATTAACACAGAGGAAAAACAGAGTCATAAAAGTTCAAAACGGCAGATAACAGTACCAGGGGCTCCTGCAGATAGACTTGGTTTCCGAGAGCTGTGATGCACGGTTCCAGTTTTACTGGGGGCAGGAGGTCCTGTTCAGGTTCATAGTACCGCCTCAGCTGTGGTTCAAAGGACATGACATAAAGCTTTCCATGTTACTGATAACATTACAAGCTGGCAATTTTTGAATAACACAGTATGCACGTGAAAGACAAGCATACCTGTGAGAAGAGGGTCTGCATAATGGAGCTTGCAAGTTGAGAGTTGCGGCGAAGGACGTCATAGAAACCCTGAAACAGAAAAAAAAAGTTTCCTCTGAAAACAAACAATCAAAAAACCATATCTCACTCCACTTCAAACAAAATACAAACATTTAGGGGTTTCTTTGACCAATTTGTCTATAGTTAAAGGATTTCTGTAAAAAAGGTAAAAGTGGAATTCTGGTTTTGAAGTGAAACAGCAGCTAAATCAAAATAAACTTCTGGACAGGCTCAGAAAATTAGACAGCTTACCTCATAGAGCATGAGACGAATATCAGCCTGCTGGCCGAGGCAGCGACGCAGACTGCTAAGGATCTCCAGACAGAACGCTTCGTTTGCAGCAGAGTTGTAACGAGAGTGAACGTCTACCTGGATCTATTCAGGCAGATGGTTAGTACTCTGCAAATTGTAAAATCATCACCACTTGCATAGACATCTATCCAAAGACCACAGTGGAATTGTAACTATACCTGGCTAGAGGAGACTGCCTGGCTACACTGGCTGGAGGCCATGCTGCCCAACACTTTGAAGTTCTTCAACAGCAGCAAGAAGCCGGTGACTGCGGACTTCCTGCCGTCCAGTTGGCTGGAACCAAGTCAGAAGAACAATGTGGGATATGATCTTGAATTGTGGGTAAAACTACCTCTCTTTTTAAGTACAGTTGTACCATCAAATGTGTTATCAGATCTGTTAACTATACTGTTAAACTTTGTCTAATTAAGAGCATATCAGTACAAACCTGGAAAACATGGCCTTCCGGAGAACTAGAATCAGATTATCTTTTAAGGACATGCTGACTTTGAGCAGGGGCTGGAGATTTAAGAGAGAACAAGGAATAATGAAAAAAAAACGCAAACCTCTGGAGTAACTGTTTGTGTGTGCATGTTTTTAATTTTAGGTACCTGGACTGCTTTAAGTAGACCTTGAACTGTGGCTAACGGCAGGTATGACAGGTGGTCAAATGTCTCTGTCACCTTTGAGGATGACTCCAGAAGGATCATGGGAGCAGAAATGACAATGTCGGAGAAAAGGTCTGTTGAATTGAGATAGAAAAGAAGGACAAACGTTACAATGCAGTGACTAAATAGACTGATAAGATACTGGTTACAATCAGAAAGCCATGTATGATGTCTCTGAGGTTGTAATACCCAAGTAATGACTGACAGGTGAGGCCGTCTTTGTGACCAAACGATTCAATACTTGCTCCAGTATCTCTCCTCTGATAGGCTCGTGCATCTGTTTTAGGAGTAAGACACATCTTTAAGTGAGAATCAAACAAAATGTGAACTTATAGTCAATAATATGTTATTTACATTGTAATAATTATATAAAATAAACACCAATTGTTACCTTAAAGCCCTGCAGGAGAACCTGTCTTCCCAGCTTACAAGCCTGCTGAGCAGGGGTCCGGGCTATGGTAGAAGAGCCTTCAATAGTCTTTCCAAAAGGTCCAGGTTTGGGTCCCAAGTTATCCATAAGAAAGAAGCCAAGCTGCACAAGCCCCTGGGTCACATGATCCCAGCCAAACACACTGCATGGGTGGGAGAGAAGGATTTATGGGAAGAAGAGTTAACACAAATTTCGTTATGATTTAAACTAGGAAAAATAATTCAGTTTTACTCCTGGCTTATTTATATATTTAGTATAAACGTGTACAATATGTGCATGTTCATATACAATAATAGTTTGTTTTTTTTTAAATCTCAGTGATCTCTCAAACTATTTTGACCTGTTCTTAACTGTGTCCAGTATCATCTGAGCCACGCTGCAGTGTTCAGGCAGAAGGTCTTGTAGGAACTTTGACCCCTGCTGCAGCTGCTCATCCTTGAAGCTCTTGATAATTGCCCCCTTCATAAGTTCAAACACCTACTCAAATCAGGGAAAGCAGAGAAAAAAATGGCAAAGTAGAAGGGACTTCATAAAATAACACTCAAACAACATGTATTTGATAAAAAAAAAGCAGCCTGGGTGAAATAGGAAACATTTCTAACCTGCTCTTCATAACGCTGAATGCGTGCAACTGAGAGCAGCAAAGCAACGCTGAAAGGGCACAAGTCACCATAAGACGTCTGTGGAAATGCAATTGAATATTTAAAGCACACTCTTTTGTGTAGTTAAAATAACTGTACAGAGACTGGAGTAAGTTATGCAAAACCTTTATGCTTTTAAGAAATTCTCTCCCGAGTTCATGATCAAGTCGTATAGCAAAGACAATGTGGAGGATAGCAGTACCCTCCACATGCCTTAGCTGGTCCTGAGGGATGGACTGAACCTCTAGATCCAGGCTCCTGAGAAAAAACCATAACAGATAAAATCAACATTCAGTAAGTATTTTGTTACTCAGATAGATACCCTTTTATAAATACAGTATGTTGCAGAGTAGGAGCCACTCACTCTCCATGTTTCTGCTCTTCCTCCTGGCGAACATCTTGCTCCTTAAAATAACCGATAATGCCATCCAGGACCTGTTTCTTACAACCCTATTGTAATATTTAAAATACATAAGAATTTTGACCTGTCACTAAAAAATGAAATGATGTCTGTCACAGATACACAATTACCTTTGCAGATAATAGCAGCAGCTGATAAACCAAAGGTGGGATCTCCTGCAGATCCAGTTTGTTAAACATCCTCAACACTTTCTCAACCACGAACTGCAGCTCCTCTGATGACAAAGGCACATCCCTACAGTGAGGCAGACACAAAAGAACTGATGGCTAATGTATAATAATATATATAATATATACGTATATCCACATAGCAAAATTGGTCTGGCCTGGTTCTGGCCCACAATACACTTAGACTCGGCTAACATACCGCAAAGAATGACGGTTAAGTGGCCCAGATATAGTTTGCCAGAGACGGCCCACACATGGGCCAGCTAAATCAGAAGCTCAACCTTAATCAGCCCAGATGCGGCATGGACAGATCTGGGCCACATAAACCAAGCCACAATCTGGCCAGATGTGGCATGCCATCATATATACAATGCCATCATTTCCAGACCTGGCCCACATCCGTTTGTCATACCACCTATCATGCCAGCAGTCAGCCAGCAGTGCCGGCTTGACAACAGATCTGGCCCAGATCTATCTGCTATGTAGGTACTGTATATATATATAATGTAATGCATTGAAAAGAAGCATGAGGCGCAAATATTATCAGGTAAAAACAGTTATATTATTAAGAAATTAATGAGAATTAATGCAAATTCTTTATTATTCTGGGAAAAAAAATTGAGCTGCATCTAAGAATGTGGTGGCTTAAGTTCTAACCTGAACATGGTTGTCAGGTGGATGACAGACTGGGGATCCCATCTGAAAAGAAAAATATGAATACAACAAACATCAAATTTGTTATCAACCATAACCATAGGTTTGAGCTCAAACATTATATCTTAGTGAGGACAGAAGATGTGTTGTCATTATGATAAATGCTTTTGTAACAAACTGGCAAGACTACCTCAAAGACAAAAGTGAAACTGCACATGCACAAATAGTTTAAAATCATAGAGGTCCCAACCTGCTGGAGCAGAGGCTGTTGATCAGCTGTTTCTTGTACTCCTCACCATTAAGTTCACCTAAAGGTGGGATAAAATAACTCATCATGAGACAGAGATTCACTCTCAACGTTTTCAAACTTCTGATCTAACTAAAGTCAATAAAGCTAGGAATGGGCACATACCTTTGCCATAAGACAACGCCTCACACGCTGAAAGGGCAGTAAGCACTGTAGGAAACAACTCCAGTGATTTCCCACTGCCCATTTTCCCCACCTTAATGGCTTCAACGAAAAGAGACGCCACTTGTGCAAGAGAGGACCCAGAGAGTGTGTGAGCCTGTGTGTAACATTTAGGAAGCAAAGTAGTAGTTAGACACTTCAGTCAATAGAGGCAACTTAAGAAAGGGGTCTTGTATGAGGAAGCAAACCAGACTAGCTTCATTGACTTGACATTGACTTTGTTGTTTTACCTCCAGCATCAGCAATCCAATGATATCTGCTGCCACCTCAGTCTGAAGATCCCCAGACTCACACAGAGGGATGCAGTGTTGATAAACAATAAGTCTGCGGTTTGATCCTTCAGTGGAATTGGAGGGTGAGCCTATAATTATAAGAGCACATACTTTGCTTTTACTGTACTGGATACCATGTGTGACATTAAAACAACATTGGGGTCATGTGGACTTACCTTTGAATATGCCTTTAATCATCGAGCCGACCTTCTTACCCTTTAATGCACCATTCGTAATCACGGTGATCAGCTTGAAAACAAATAACAGAAAGAGAAGGATTAGGTATCAGTGTTATATTTGTCAATTTCAAGCTATACAGCTTAAAAATGGGGTGGGTGAATTTGTAGGAATAGCTCTACCTGGTCATTATTAAGAGAGGACAGGTATTTCTGAAGCTCAGTGGTACTGTCTCCATCTGACAAAGTCACTATTTTATCCAAATCAGCCCTCATATTCAACCTGTGAAGATAAACAAGGGTGGCTGGTAAACGCAGTGACCGCAAGAAATCCGTGTTAGCCCAGTAAGTGTCATACGAAAAAAACAAAATGTACAAATAAAGGTTTTACCTTTACTTGATGACGGTCTGGTGTTGGCAAAAACTGATCCTGAACATTCAATTTGTATAAACTAAGCCTGTCTTTGAAAAGCCACGGTCCAACTTTCATAACACGAAAAGAAATTCCCGCCAACAGTCACTTCCTGTTTTGCTTCTTAGTTGCCATGTTGGATCCGAGAGTGCTACCTATCACATAATTTAATTGTCCGATCTTTATATCATATAAGTACATATTTTTGTAGAATATATGGAGTATTCTCGACGAGATATAGTTTTTAAAAAATGACTGAAGTAGAAAAAATTAAACCACATTATTTCTAGTTTAAAAATTAATCAGAAAACCGGATTCCTACGGACCTGGCAACCCCTTTGACAAGACACGCCTCCAAGACTCCAAAGTAATCATGCCGTTTTATTCATTTTAAAAAAATGAAACGAAGCTTTAACAAAAATACATCTCAAAGGGAAATAATGTCATTTTGATTTAACATTAATCTGATCTTGCATCTCACCTTTCCAATTTGGATAAATAATATTGAATATTAAATGACCCATGGGGAGTAAATAAGCTGAAATCATGTAGAAATTCGTGTTTTGCTAACCTCCACCTGTGATATAGTGATTGTAAAAGCTGTCAGCCCTCTCAATGTCATAACATTCACGCAGATCTAAACTCTCCTTATGAACATAAATAAGATGCTACGGTATCGCCTGACGTTGCCAGCGATAACAGGGCTGAAACCACTTAAATAAGGTATGGATAATATAGTTATTTATTATCTGAGAGGAGCTGAAGATTTGAGACTTTTAAACGTAAACTAAAAACGTGTATACTTAGTCTGGCTTTTATGTAGGGTTCAGCTATGATATTACTTTAATTTCTTATATTGATTTGAATGTTGTTTTATTATTTCATTAATTTAACTATTTGTTTTTTTTTTTACTATGTATCTACTCAATTGTATTGACATGTCAAGCCTTTATTTAATCTTCAACTCTTATCCCTTCCCTTTTTTATTTATTTATTTTAACTATTTATATTCTGAAAGTTAATTTGATGCTTTACGTTATTTTCATCACACACATTTTATTATTATTGGTGTGCATTAGCCTCTGCTTTAAAATTCATTCTTTATTTTTAATATGTCTTGCCATTATTTTATTTCTGCTTCTTTCTTGTTTTCAATCGCTGTGAAACACTTTGGGTTGCATTTGACTTGTATGAAAGGTGCTATATAAATGAAGCTTGATTGATTGATTAATTGATTGATTGATTGATTGATTGATTGATTGATTGATTGATTGATTGGTTGATTTATTGGTTGGTTGGTTGGTTGGTTGATTAGTTGGTGATTTAAACAGTGTAGATTGATGTTTAATATATAACATTGAATGTCAACACGTTTTTTTTAAAAAGGGTCAATGCTCTAATAAACTTTTCAGAAACACAGTGACACATACCAATTTGTCGCCTGCGTATCTGTATTGGTTTGCTTGCTGTAAGAAAGAATCTCATGCTTTTTTTGAATGGAACCAACTAGGGCGAAGGGATGGCTGCTTTAGGAACATAGACGAGGTAAGATATAAGGTCCAAATCGAGTACTTTCTTTTATTTATAACACTAATCTCGATGCAAATTTCCCGGAATGTACGATGTTAATGTAATTTAATTTACATTAGTTGAATCATATATTGAAATGATCAGGTGGGCTTCGTACCCACTCGGTTGAACAGTAATTTGAGGCCGTGGCACTTGAAAAGTCGCCTAATTTATCTCAGGGTGTCTCAACTTCACACAGGGTTTGCATTATTGATTTAAAAGTGTAATGTACGTTTTGTTGGTCTTGTTCTGCTCTATTCAAAGCTGCCATCAAAGTTTGTTAAATACATGTGGATTTCAGTAAAAACGTAAAAAATGTATACTTTTTGGTTCCCATGATCCTTTGCGCTCATCTCGGGCCAGTGGCGCAATGGATAACGCGTCTGACTACGGATCAGAAGATTCTAGGTTCGACTCCTGGCTGGCTCGAAACTTTTTTTTTTTGTACTGGCAGGAATTGTACTTATTACCCGGGCAACAAATTCTGGTTACTAAATTCACTGTTATTTTCTATCAACATCCAACCGACTACTAATAGTAAGGACAGGCAGGAGGGAGGATAGTTGTTGTTTGTTTTTTTCATTTATTATTCAAGAGTAAAGGTGTTCATTTAGGCCTTCAGGTAGTATAATACAGTAACACATGAATCAAGTGAAGACAGATTAAATAATATGAACATAAAAATACAGAAGACAGGACAACAATACAATATATATAAAGTAAATACACTCATGACAACAAAAAAACAAACATATACAGAAATATGTAAATAATTGTTTACCTAGACTGTAAGAAAAACCAAGTTTGTTAAACTTAAAATTATTTGTAACCTGGCTGCCTCTATAAAGTCAGCTCGATGAAGTGTTTTGCTGAACCAAATTATTTTTTTAAGGCAGCCAGATGATCTTTTTGCTGACTTGTTCATCTCACTTGGAACTAGATGTGCCTATTTGTTGTTTCTTTGTATTTATAGCTAAGGTTATTGTTATTATATTTTTAGTTTATTTTTTATTGTAGTTCTTATTCTTATTCCTATTCTTATGCCTTGTACAAAGAGAGCACAGTTTACTAAAGTCAAATTCCTTGTGTGTTCTGGCATACTTGGCGAATAAAGCTGATTCTGATTCTGATGTGTCACGATCCCATCACATGACCGGAAATTAGCGCCGAACGTGGGGTTTTTGACTCGTTCTCACTAGTATTTCACCTTTCGAGCAGGGATTAATTATTTATGTATATAGTGGAAGTCTCAGTCGAGGTTGACAGATTATGGGACGCTTAGTTTAATTAACACCAATTATCCATTCCTTGTTTAACCTGAGGTAACGCTGTTTCATCAAAACTGCTTCATTCAGAGAAGTCACTTACAAGTATAGAAACACTCACACTCTGGGTCATGGTGCAACACAACGAACACTTTCCCAGCAGCCTTTGCTTCCAAACAGCCTATAGCATAACTCCTGGAACAAGACTTTTTAGTGCTGTTGCAAACATCCTTGATGAGAAAAGGAACAGGCTCAAACCTGACAAGGTAGAGATGTTGGTTTTCATCGAGAAAAACATACACTTCTTTCTGTGAAGCCAGAGGAGAGTAAGAATTAGGAGTGCAGTTCCAAAAAGCACACTACTGGCCTTACTTTATTTATAACACTGTGGCACTTTTATTTGCTTATTTGTTTACATGCCTGCTGGGGATTTTAAGTTGAGCTGCTGTTCGTATTTACATTAGACATTTTTATTTAATATACTGTTGCACTAAGCTTAAATGTGAAGAATTTTATTTTTATTATTATGTTTATTTGTTATTACTTGATTGTTCAAGCTACCTCACAGAAGTGCTCTGTTTATAAGTGTTAAATGATAAAATAAGCTGAAAAAAATAAAAAATAAATAAGGAACATCCTGGATCTGTTTGTGCGCTCTTCTTCATTTTTTTAATGTATTATAGAAGTATCGGATCGGGACACGGCATCGGCAGATACTCACAATCAAATGACTCGGACTCGGGGGCAAAAAATACCTGATTGGGACATCCCTACTTGTAACATTACGTTCATTAAAAAATACAAGTACTTGTCTTTTCTTAAAACAACCTAAGCCTCAATTTTCAAAAAATACTACATACAAATGATTTCTCAACATGGGACAACATTCAAAATACTTTATTCAAGGTCAAAACTGACAATATCTTTTTTTGTATGAATTGGACTTGGCATCAGAATGCTATCATGAAGAATGGATTAATATGGCAATTGCCATATGTTCAATATTGATCTAGAAGTAAACACTTAGCTTATAAAACTGTAAGCAGAATAACAGAAGAGTGATCTCACTATATAAGAACTATGTAGGTTTAAAAACAGAAACTAAGTAGTAAAAAAGTCTACAAATATCACACATTGAACATTTCTCTTTTGGTAAAAAATCAAAGCTATCTTCTCTGATGGACAACACATCACACCCCCTCCAAGAGACCATAACAACACTAGGTAGCTCGTTCAGTGACAGACTTCTTCACCCGCAGTGTCTCACGGAGAGATACTGCAGGTCTTTTCCTCCTGCAGTGGTCAGACGCTATAACCAATAATATATATATATATATATATATATATATATATATATATATATATGTTGTAAGATATGCTTATTTTTACCTCTTTCATTTTAATTGCTAATAACTTTTTAATAATTGATATTTTATAGGCTCTTCTTTGCTTTATACTCTTTTGCACTGTCTACTTTGCTGCTGTGACACTTACATTTCCCTGTATATGGGACAAATAAAGGACTATCTTATAATATCTTATCTTATCTTATCTTATCTTATCTTATCTTATCTTATCTCATCTTATCGTAGCTTAGCTTAGCTTAGCTTAGCTTAACTTCTGCACAGCATGCAGAAAATTAAAACATTGATCCAAACCGAGTGTCTCTTGCAGCACATGGCATTGTAATGGTTGGTCACTCTAGTGGCTTTAAGGCGTTTCCTGTGCATTTGTGCAGGGGCCATACTTACATCTAGTTGTACCAACAAGGAAATCTATGTTACCTGAACTACTCTGGTTGGACTGATTAGTTGGACACTATTTTACTTGATATTTCAAGTAAAACTGACATTTAAGTTGAACTGACTTAAGATAGTGAGCTGAGGTAACTAAAACCTAAAATCCCTTTTTCCAGTGTAGGAGTCTCGAGGAAAAAGGTGTTATAAATAGTTCATGAATTTGATGCATTTGTTTTCATTGACTAAAAGAAATGATTTAATAAGGAACTTGATTCTAGAAGGAAAATTTAAAACTTTGGAAGTGACTTTCTGCTTCAGAATTTCTGTTTGTGAATGAAAAACTTGGCATATAGTATACTGACGTTTCTGATATATTCAAGAGCAACATTTTCCTTGTTATCATAGTAACAAACAACTTCTTTGAGTTTAAGAGAATAAACATAATTAGCAGCTGAGAAAATTAGAGACTCAATGTCTTTTCAGAATCTTTTGGATAGTTTACATTTAAAAAAAAAGGTGAGAAATTGTTTCTGTATCGTTTTTGCGAAAGTTGCACTCATTCTGAATATCTGTAAACTAAGCGATGAGGCTGTTAACAGGGTAAATATTTCTGTAGCATTTTGAAGTGTACCTCCTAAACTTTGTTTGTGATACAGTATCTATAAGGTAAAAGCCAGGCTGTCCTCCAGTTTATGTTCTCAATCTTAGATCTCCATAAAAATGTTCCTCTTTGAACCAATTTATTCTTCCTTTGAAATATCTGTTGAACATGCTTATTGTTATATTTTTTATTTGTCAGCTTAAGTCCATCTAACATCAGTTTTGGTTGTATCATGTCATTAGCACCGTAGGTCAAGTGGTTTCTAACCAGTTGAGTCAAACCTTTTGGGATAGCATGAGTTACTGAGTTAAATTGTCTGAAGGGAATTGGAAAGTTTTGTGATGACATAAACGTTTCATAAGATAGCATGTTGCCAGAATCATCAAAGAGATTGTAAATATGGTTTATGTCTCTCTGGAACCAATTTGGAAGGAATATGGATTTATTCTTTATGGTGATGTCACAATTATTCCACAGGAAGGTTTTGTAAGGGGAGAAATTGTGGACAAAAGCTAGCTTCCGAGATAAAAGGTAAGGCAAGGCAAGGCAACTTTATTTGTATAGCGCATTTCATACACGAGGGCAACTCAATGTGCTTTACATTAAAACATTAAAAGCATTGGAAACATTCCGACAAGCATAAAAGAGCATAATTAAAATGACAGATATAATAAAAAAGAAAAGGAAAGGAAAATTAGAAATGTATTAAAAGTAAATTTAAAATTTGCATTTAAAGCAAGCTAAAAGAAGCTAAGATAGGAAGGCAGTGGTAAATAAATAAGTCTTAATCTTTGATTTAAAAGAGGTGAGAGTTGGAGCGGACCTACAGCTTTCAGGGAGTGCGTTCCAAATATGTGGTGCATAATGACTAAACGCTGCTTCACCATGTTTTGTTCTGACTCTAGGGACTGAAAGCAGACCAGTACCTGATGACCTCAGAGGTCGAGGTGGTTCATACAGTAGCAGCAGATCAGTAATGTATTTTGGGCCTAAACCATTAGGTGCTTTATAAACCATCAGCAGGATTTTAAAGTCTAGACAGGAAGACAGTGTAAAGATCTAAGATCTGGAGTGATGTGATCTACTTCTTTGGTCCTTGTTAGGACCAAGGGGCAAACTCCGGTCTCAAACAATGAAGCCAATGCGGAAGTGATATAAACTGCAATACATCGAAAATCCGCTTGAGGCTGGCTGCAGAAACACCGGAAACCACATAGATATGAATGGGAAAAAGACGATCTTTGCAGCATTAATAAACATGTTTACAGCCTGGTTCAAAAAACGGCTTGGCCCTACAACGCTAATCTCTCTAATGGCACACACTGTACGGGGGGTGAATTTTTTTCTAACATGACGGTTAAGAAGATATTAAGGAGTCCTGTAAAGACCCTGTTACAGTAGTCTAGTCTGCTAAAGATAAATGCATGGACGAGTTTTTCTGCATCCTGCTGAGACATAAGTCCTTTAATCCTTGATATATTCTTAAGGTGATAGTAGGCTGACTTTGTAATTGTCTTAATGTGGCTGCTGAAATTAAGGTCTGAGTCTATGACTACACCAAGGTTTTTGGCTTGGTTTGAACATTTCATCTTTGCAGATTGGAGCTGAGCAGTAACCTTTAATCTTTCTTCCTTGGTTCCAAAAACAATCAGTTTTTTCTTCGTTTGACTGAAGAAAATTGTGGCTCGTCCAGTGATTGATTTGCTCAATGCTTCTATTATTCATAAAAAAGGCCTGTTTTGATAACTTAACTGGCAACCTATCAGCAGTGGCAGAGCCAGACAGTTTTGACTTGGGTGGCCAAACTGGGGCACTGACTGTTGAAGGGGTGGCCAGGTGTGGAAAACGAACTTAAGAGCTTACACCAAACCTAAGAGGGTTACTTCCAATAATCCCATCTACTTTAACTTATTTTATAAAATAATTTTAAAAATATTACATTTTTGTAGATGTCTAACGTTGATTAAAAATGTAACTCGACAGAGTATCAACATTTAAATCTGCTGAACTGAACTCTTTAAGGACTCAAAATGAGGAGGATTGTCTAAAGTCAAAGCATCAACAAAAATAATATTCAAATGCAAAGAAACTAGTTTCTCTGCCACTTGTTGAAACCATAGACTGTAAATAAAAATGGACAGCGTTGCTCCGCCTCTTCCCGTTGTACAGTTCTGAAGCCAAAAAATCCCTCTCCTGGGCGCAGCCATTGTGCAGCCAGAGCCTGTGAAGCCTTTGTAATAAGCTCCGCCCTACAGCATAACGTCATAAGACGCTGTGTGCCCTTTGAAGTTTCGTTCTACGGCGGCTGTGAATCAAAGGAAACCAGGAAGTAAAACCCCGTTTTTTAAACTCTAATAACTAACGAAAAAGAAACTTTTCAGAAAAAAGAGGCCTTGGACACAAAACAGTCAAATACTAACTACATATCACCACAGCATACGGATGTGAGAAACATTCGTACGACGTGTATTTATTTTTAAAGTTTGACTGCTCCCCCATTCAAATGAATGGGGGAGATGGATTTTTTGACCTATACTGCAGCCAGCCACCAGGGGGCAGTCACACTGCTGAAAGCCTCACCACCAGGGCCGTATCCGGCACGCTTGGTTGAAACACAACAACACAATAGCTGATTTCAATATAACTAATGCCTCTGACATAGCAAATAGCCAATCATGTTTAAGAATTTCAGGGTGGCCACAGGGGTGGCCAATCAGTTTTCAGAGGTGGCCATGGCCACCCCTGGCCACCCCCTGGCTCCGCCACTGCCTATCAGGCAAAAAATTGCAAGTTAAAAGAAAGGGGGAGACCTCCTCTCTTGTTAAAGATATTGTTTGGGATAAAGTACCACATTGAGTTAGTTTTTTTTTTAGGATAGTTGTTACGCTCTGTACGTCAACCCATGTGACGTCAGAACCAACGCTCTGCTCATGCTCGCGGGGACAGGAGATGAGACTACTGCAGCTGGTAGATGTGTTTTAGTGATGTAATGTTGCCTGTTTGGTGACTACGGATGGCTGTTTGTGCCAGGTTGTGCGGAGTGGGTCAGTCGCGGAGGTGCAGGAGGCGACAGCGGCAAAACCAGCAGGATCAGGGCAGCGATTCCGACATGGACGAAGAGGAGGAAGAGCGGATTGTAGGGCACAGGCAAGCCGACGTCGGAGTCGTCTGCGGAGGAGGCCTGGAGAGCGACGTCGCCACTGCAGGGCCCAGCAGTGACGCGTGTGAATATGGCAGCGGTCATGTCAACAGAAGAAGCCTTCTGGATCACACAGGACCTGCACACCCGCAATCATTAGCGGAATTACCACCAGAGCTTTTAGTGGAAATACTGTCCCTGCTACCGGGAACAGCGCTACCAAATGTTGCCCTCGTCTGCAAAAAATTCAAGCAAATCGTAAACACTGAAACCATCTGGAGACGGCGGTGTACAGAGGGTAAATATAGAGATTTTTGAATGTAAAGACAGTCCCAACCTCTAACGCTCGATTGCTATACAAAGCAATCACATATATAAATACTGGACCGTGCTAGATCCCTTCTTATTGGCGGACTAGTTGTGTCAGGCTCGGTGCGCGGCTCTGACTCCTTGGAATCACCCTTAAAAGCATTTCTATTGATTTGTGCGGGATCCATCGAGGGGGGTTAACCCTGTGTTGAAAAACTGATCTTTAAACCCTCTCTCTGTTATTAGGTTCATGTCAGCCATGATTCTGTGCAGCTGACAAGACTTGATGCAGCTTCTAGCCTAGCCTTTTGGAGGCCTTGAGCATTCTTTTTACCACAACCACACCACTACAAGCCTCTGTTGTTATTGAGATGATAGAAGGTCTCATTCAATGTACACAATAAAGCTTGTGAAATAAAAAAAAATACATAATTTTCTTAGCTTACTGGAAGTATATATTTGAAAGAGAAGCCAACGTGAATTGTTGAAATATTTATTTGAGTCAAGCACCAATGCCAATATAATATAAATATAAGTAGATGACATTAGGAATAAAATCCTCTATTGGGGCACATTGAGTTTTCTTATATACTGGGCTACAATAAATCAAATGATAAGTTGGCAAAGAGTATAATAACCAAAGGTCTGGTACTGTCACAAAGCAGTTATAGTGTGTGTGTGTGTGTGTGTGTGTGTGTGTGTGTGTGTGTGTGTGTGTGTGTGTGTGTGTGTGTGTGTGTATGTATACATGTGCATGTGTATGTATGTATACATGTGCATGTGTATGTATGTATATGTGTATGTATGTATATGTACATATATATATATATATATGTATGTGTACACATGTATGTGTGTATATATATATTATATATATCTTTTTTCTATTTATTATTATTATTATTGTTTACTTGTTTCTGTGTGTTTTTCTGTTAAGCACTTTGTAACTTTATTTAGAAAAGTGCTATAGAAATAAAGATTATTATTATTATTATTATTACTAGTTGATATCTTCCATTGAACACTACCCACATTAGTGAACTACACCCACAAATATTAGAGATAGAGTCCAAGGTATCAATGCAGACCTAACCAAATTTTAGTGTCATGCCATGCAGCCATACTTTAAATCAATGAAATGAAGCCTTTTCATGACAATTCTAACTTAGAACTTAAATGAAGACACTATTTAAGTGTAATGGGACTTTTTCACTTGACATCAAGTCTAATATAGATTAAATATAAGTAAAAGTTAGTTTTCATCTAGAAATAAATAATATTTACAGTGTGAGCATTGTGTTTCAAAGTTTAGGGCGGATGTTAAGGAACTGTGGGAATCATGGGAATGCTGCACAATGACATGATTTTTGTCAAATGGACAAAAATAAACTATGTGGGTGACTGTGTTTTACTTCAGCCTAAGGCCAGCTGTGTGTTTTATCATCATGGCAAATGGTCACAGTGGGGTCAGGTTTGTGTTTGTTGTTGACCCAAGTACAAGTTTGGACTGGTCATCTCAAGGCTGCTTTGCAAATTTTCCTGCACAGCTGCTCTCACTTTGCAGTCAGAGTTACCTGGTGTTTTCCACTGGATCTGCTGCAGTGTGTAACCCCATGATTCATATAACATGTAAATGCAAACCCTTGTGATCACAATGTTTATTAATCTGACTGACTGACTACTTTTTCAATTAGGAAAAACAAGTGCAAATAACCCATGTATTTTGAATGCATCAGCTTAATGTATTCAAATACATGCTAAGCCATTTTCTGTTATGCGTGTCCTCTCTGCAGAGTTTGGTATGAAGGAGGATTTGCGAAAGATGGAGGTGGGAGGAGTATCGAGCCGGGACCTCTACGTAAAACGTGAGTGTCTTGTCTTTATTTGCCTATTTATTGATCCTGTAAAGTATTTTATTCATTCCTTCTTGCATCCTTTTGTTGTTGGAAAGATGGAAAAAAAGACCATATTTGGAATTCAGAAATTCCACAACACATTCCAGACACAGTGGCAGCACCTCATTGCTCTTTGATTAGATTATGTTTTCACTAGATGGCTGCATTGAGCCCACAGCCGTCTGTGGCTGCCCTACACATGCCGTGGCTGCCCTACACATGCCGTGGCTGCCCTACACATGCCTATTTTGTGTCCAGGTGTCAACCCACGAGTGAAGTCTGGGCGCTTTATGAAACTCCTCCCGGACTACGAGCACATGGACTATAGAGACATTTACACACACTGTATGTACATGACTGAAGCATGAAGTGGAACTCTTATTGTTTGCAGCAGCAGTGTGGTGCATCATGTGTGTATAAGACATTAACTAACAGTTATTTTCAGGGCTGTTTGCTTTTATGTTAATTGTTGACTGATAACTGGAAAATGTGGGTGCTGTGTGTTTTGGACTGACTAGATCATGGTTTGTTGACTCTTTCTTCCCCTTGTGTTTACATCTCATAGATTGAATCCTGACAGACACTAAACTGAATCTCTTCATTTTAATATCTTCTCTCGTGTTTCTAACCTTGCAAAATGTAGCTCGTGTAGCTAGTGAAGCACAAGTGTAGTATCCCAGAAACTGACTGATGTAATGTCATGTTGTTGTGTTGCAGTGCTTCACCCGTACAGACATATCTTAGGCTTATGGCAGCCTGACATAGGGCCTTATGGTGGACTGCTCAACGTCGTGGTGAGTTGTCCCCCTTAATGTGTTTAAAGATGTAGATGTTTCACAGTTTGTAGCATGAAAAACTAACAAAGAAAGTTAAATCTGATCAGTTATGATGTTGCAGTATTGAGCTGTTAATGCTATTACAAGAAAAACTTACATTCATGTGGTGATAAACTATTAAAAGTGGTTTTTTTATACAGGTGGATGGGCTGTTCATCATTGGCTGGATGTATTTGCCACCTCATGACCCCCGCGTGGAAGATCCCATGAGAAGGCGGCCGCTCTTCCGTATCCACATGTGGGAGAGCAAAAAGGCCACGGTGGAGTGCATGTATGGACACAAAGGGCCCCACAAAGGAGACATTCAGGTGAAGACTTATGTGGAAGAAATCAGAAACCCTCATGATGAAGATATTCCTTGGCACATAACACTCTCATTTGAGGTTAGATGCTTTTACAAATAGGTCACCCCTTTAATGTGTGTCATATGCTCTCAATTTTAGACTGGGAAAAAGGACGAGTTTTCAACAAAATGTAACCAGACAGATCATCATCGCATGCCAGGGGGCAGACAAGAGGTGAGGCAAAACAGATAACTGTAACTAGGCCATGACCTGTTCTACATAATTACTTATCTTGTCTGATTATGTTTTATAGCCGCGATACTGTGATAATGTTGAAATGCAAAGGCTGCTATCAGTATCTGTAATTTTGGTTTGTCTCTATACCTCTGTGTGTGTGTGTGTGTGTGTGTGTGTGTGTGTTTGTGTGTTTGTGTGTTTGTGTGTTTGTGTGTTTGTGTGTGTGTGTGTGTGTGTGTGTGTGTGTGTGTGTGTGTGTGTGTGTGTGTGTGTGTGTGTGTGTGCAGGAGTTCAGGACATGGTTGGAGGAAGAATGGGGTCGAACACTGGAAGAAATTTTCCATGAACACATGCAGGAGCTCATCCTAATGAAGTTCATTTACACAAGTCAATATGAGTATGAATCTCTTTCACTTATCACATTTGATCAGTTGAACAGTTATTACCAGAACATCGTGTTTTATTAAGAGATGGTTCTTGTTTCTCCCATGGATGACTGTTTAACTCCCCTTCATGTTGGTCTAGTGGCCTTCGCACCTCCCAGGTAACATTGTTCTCCTTTTGTTTGCCAGCAACTGCTTGACATACCGGAGGATCTACCTTCCTCCCACGATGCCCACTGACCTGCTGCAGCCAGGCCTCTTTAAAGGCACCTATGGCAGTCACGGCTTGGAGATTGTCATGCTAAGTTTCCACGAGTCTTCTGCAAGAGCCACAAAGCTCACTGTAAGATTTAATAACCATGTTAAAAAAACGTTTGATTTGATCACTAACTATTTAAAGACTGTGTTACTGTAAATCATATAATCCCTCCTGATTGTCCTCTTTGTCATAATAAATGTCTGACAATTACTCTTAATCCAAAAGCCCTGATGTGATAACTACTCATGCTTCTAACAGGAAGTCTTGTACATCAGTGAACGAAATACTCAGACACTAAGCTTATTGGGGGTGCAGACTATAATCTTTCTCCATCCTGCAGGGAGACCCAAATGTTCCAGCAGGACAACTCACTCTGGATGTTGACCTTAGACGGCCTGTAGTCCTCCCAGACTTGGAGCAACAGCGGAACATAGAGGAGCTGTCTCGGTTGGTACTCGGGGTGCATGAGCAGGTACAGAGAGAAGCAGAACAACAGGAGAAGAGCTCCAATGCCACAGGCAGAGGTGCAGCAGAGGGAGCCTGTGGTGGTGCCAGTACAGCAGAAGGGGCTGAGGCAGACTGTGGCGAGTGTTCAGATGGCTGCGAGCCTGGTCCCAGTACGGCCGGTCCTGTTGAAGCCCAGCCCTTTGTCCTGCCCCTGGGAGTTATGGCTCGCAACGAGGTTTACCCTCGCACTTGCAGGAAATGGTAAGCACACAGCATTGATTTTAGGAAAGGTAGACACAGTTCACCAGAGCTGTTACAAGCTGTTACGTTGGTTTGAGTTCTTGGGCAACAGACAGAAATAATGTCAGTAAGTTGAATTGGCTGATCAGTTGCTTTGAGGATGCTGTTGTATATATTTATAAGGAAATGTCATGTGCCATCTAACTGCATCCCAAGGCTATCTCCTTGACTATAGTGCAACCTGCAACAGGAATGTTACTGTGCAAATATCTTTTCAAAAATGTGCTGCAGGCTCAAGTGACATTACCATCTCCTTAAGAGAAAAAAACACGGAGTCTACCAAAAGAAACACATCTGACAAGATAAAAAAAAAGAAAATGTAATAAGTATGATTCAGTTTGAAGACAGGGTTTGATAACAGAAAGACCTATTTGTCAGTTTTTCATTAAATGTGTTCACAGTAATCCATAATGAGGCTGTTATGAGGTTTACAGAGAATACCAACTAAGCCATTGTTATAAATAAGTTGTTAAAGTAAAAAAGTCATCGCTATAATTTGTTCTTATTTTCTGCACTTACTAACTCCAGAGGCCATTCAGTTGGATAGATGTCAAAGTGTTGATTTATTCACATCTTTATTTCCCTCCATTTCAGCTTCTATGGGACAGGCCTGATCGCTGGGCACGGCTTCACAAGTCCAGAGCGCACCCCAGGGCTCTTTGTGCTGTTTGATAAGGACCGTTTCGGTTTCATCTGGTTGGAGTTGAAGTCTTTTAGTCTGTACAGTCGCCTGACGGACCACCTAGCTCATGCTCAAGCTCCAAACATGGAGCGATTTGAGGCCATGCTGCGCAACATGCAGTCCTGGACATCCTGATGCAGCAGGCTCTAAAATTCCTCCCACAATACAATGCATAGAAACACCATTACACACAACTCACCTCTGCCCTCCACTGACAGCATTGCTATTATGATAGCCCATGACCTTAACTATCCCTGTTCTGTCCATATCTGTTTCACAAACATTGTGTCTTACTGTCTAATTATGCTAGTTATGTCACCCCCACACACTCACGCTCCTGTTCCTGTACGAGCACTTTGAAAGACGTCCTCAGTCACCGTTTATCACCTCACTTCAGTATGACCTTACTCCTCCAGTTCAGCATGATAACAGGTCACATTCAATTTTGTTATTTATTTATTTATTCCCTACTGGAGAAGAGGAATGATATTTCATGCCACTTATTATGGAGCAAACTGTACGTGCCTCTGATTCTAAAACCATGTCTGTACTTGGTTGTGCTTGAAGAAGATAATAGTGTCCAATGTATTCTACTATAAAGTATTATACCAATTTTAGTGCCCAACATATTAAACTGCATGCAGTATTTTATTGAGATCAAATCACATAACAACCATAACAAGTATCCTAACATGATGGGTTTTTTTTGCTTTTGACATTGGAAGTTTAAAAAAAATGGACAGCATCTCAGGTGTTTCACTTTTTTCCACATTTAAGTGAAAAACAGGACACAAGTATTTATGTGTCCAACAAAAATGTAGGATGTTGCATCCATTTTATTAATTTGTCCAATAGGAATGCTGAGGGAGATTTGTTATGGGCTTTTTTTTTAACCATTGACAAGAGAGGATTTGCTGTCTTATCAAACAGTGTAGCTACATCAGCCAGTTTTGGTCGGACTGATATGTTTTTGCCCTTTAAACTTAGGTGATAACCTTTACAAGTATATGCTTTTGCATCAAACATACTTTTCATAATGTTATATAAGCTGAAAAAAATGTATTGTATTGCAATAGATGAACATAACCTAAACACACTGGTAAACTGGATTTAATCAAAACTATACAGTTTATGTGCTTCTATAATTATGGTCTGAACCAAAAGCTTCTCTTACCTTAAAAATGTATTGCATTTGTTGTTGATCAAAAGGCTGACTTAACGTTTGCCTGGCTTTACACCTGCAAAGCTACTCCCCCTCCAGTTTCCTAATTTATTTTGAACCTGAGACCCGTCAGGCTGAATTTTACACAACTTAACAGCTAAAAGTGCATCTCAAAGTACCAAGTAAGTGTCTGTATGTGTCATTACGGCCTGATGGTGGTGCCCAGTAGCTTTCCTACTCCAAGTGCACTTTTCTGGGCAGTATAGTGAATCAGTTAGAACCACTGGCCAGCACTTTTATATCAGACTGCAGCTTTACATTCGCAAAAAACAATATAAATGTCTGCTCAAGCATCTTCAATTTACTTGGATCAGATTATCTTAATTTCCTCTCAAATTTGGTACGTTTATTTCATACATTCTTGTATCTGTAAGCCTTCTGTACCCAGCTATTTGAATGATTTGCTTTTGAAAAGTGTTGCTTTGTGTTATTTTCAATGCCTGATTTTATGGAAAACGATCTAATTTTGACCTATTGAACTGCTCACTAGAGACTTCAGGGAGCTTTTCAGCTTAAATGCTCTTCTCAGTAATAAAAAAATACAAAACTGGATACAAGGTTTTGTCAAATCTATTTATTCTTTTCCATTGTTTGCATGTATAGCACATTGCTTTGATGCAAGTATACTGTTTTTTCAACCATCGCCTAGAACATTTATCTCCCTTGACGGCTGTGAGAGGCCGGAGACACATAAAACCATAGATTGCAGACAAACTCGGGTTATCAGTAGATTGTATTATTCACCTTTGATACTGGTGCTGGACCTTCAAAAGACCCTGATTACAACTCAGCTTAACACCACTATGTGAAATGTTGGTTTTGTATGTTCCTATTGTTTGTTTATGTGAATAGAGAATACAACTGTTGGAAAATTTGAGTGAGGGATACAAACAAAGTATTACTGAATAATTTGACCCACCATTACTTAAACACTTAATGAAGTTCAATCTTTCAATGCAAGTCTTTTGAAGATCAATTGAAGAATAAAAATACCACACATTGTATAATGAATTGTATAGGCTAAAAAAGCTGTTTGATTTTGAATTGAATTTAATCACCACTTAATTTTCCAAATGTCTCACAGTATGTTCAGTTTTTGGCTGACTTGATGGTTAATGAAAACAAATGATTTATAAAGCAAACTGTTCTACAGCTCGCTGTGTTCCATCTTCTCTTTTTGTTCTTTGATTTTCTCTGCCAAGGTCTGGGTCATGAAGACGAACCGGTTCCTCTTCATGTGTTGATCACATACTTGCTCCTTCAAATCAATTTTCATGTAGTTTTCTTCGGTTCCATACTCTGGCCACTGAACAAGGCCTTTCCCATTAGGAGACCTACAATCACACACAAACAAATCAAAAGCGTGTTTTTCCTTTTCAAATGTGTATTATAAACTTTAATGATAAGGGTTGATTTTTACCCTGAACGAGCAAAGTTGGCCCAGTAGCTCATCATGGTTTTGCTCAACTGCTCCTCCTCTTCAGTACATGTATCTAAAACATCCGTTATATGGTTAAATATTTTGTATTCTATACAACCCAGATGTCTGGTGCTCATTTCAAAAAATGTTATGCTCAGACTATTCTTACTTTCTGTCAGTGTGGTGTGTTTAGTTGTGAAGCAGAAGCCGAATACTGAAAAGATTTCATCTCCATGGTCAGCCTTCACAAAGCTAGGTCTTTTGGCCTGCAGGAAATTGGGAGGATGCTGGTACTCATAGAGGTATACAGGTGCACCGGCATCTAGTAGTAAACAAATGGTTGTGATAAGTCTCATTTCTTATATTTCAAAATGTATAACGGTATATATTAAACATTTTTATCCACAAATTTGCATCCTGTGTTAAAAAAAATACCTCTGTGGGCATTAACAGTCTTGATGGCTGGAATGGTGAAGAGCATATCCCCAAGCAGCTCAGTGTATCCATTCCTATTTTTCACGGGATCTTCCCCACCTCCCATGTATTCATCTATCAGCATATCTTCTAAGACTGGATCGGGGTAAAACATTAAGAGAATGTTCTTGATATGCTCCTGATCAATCCCCTCTGTCCAGTTTTGGGGTGCAAAGAACTAAAAGAAAGACAATAGCTAGGATTAACATTTCAGACTTTCACAAAATCAATACTCATTTGAACTTCACAGGCTCATTTGGAAAACCCCAAGCATTTAGGATATTCATTCAGTAACAATTTAGTGTTTATACTCACGCCAGTAAGTAAAAAGCCTCCTTCATCATTGTTAACACCAGTCATGAAGGGTATATTAAGAAGTTCATGTTTAGAGAACAGCTCATCCACAGGTTTTGTAAGGAAGTGTCCATCAACATTCACAACAATTCTCAAACTTTGGTCCTTGAGAGAATAAAAATCGTATGTAAAAAAAATGAAGATGAAGGCAACATAGAAAGCTACATAATAATAACTCTATCAAGCCAGTTTGAATCAGTTTGAATCACCTGCGCCATCGTTAAAAAAGTCTCAGGATCAAGGTTTCTCATGCAAGCAGCAAACTTCTCTTTACTGTCCAAGGTACAGCCGGTGATATTTGCTACCATCTGAGGAAAAAAAATGTATTCCAAATGTTCAGGGACACAAGTATACTTTTCTGAATGCAGAGTAAAGGAGAAAGTTTATGAACAATCCCTGATAATGTACCTGTGTTGTTGGTAGAGGGTCATTTCCAACAATCAAATCCATTGCAGCAGTGCCACTCTCAGCAATGGCATGGTGGAACAGTCCATCACTCAATGGAGAAAGAAGCTGGTAATTTGAGCCAAATAAAAGGAAAGGTGTTTGAGTCATGTTGTCACAGCAGTGAATTTAACTTTAAAACATTAAAAAAGTGAGCTCCATGTGTGAGATTCATCCACACACAGAGATTTAGACTTACCAGAAGGGACACACTAATTCCACCAGCAGACTCCCCAAATATGGTAACTAGATCTGGGTCACCTCCAAAGCTGTGAATGTGCTGCTTGATCCACCTCAGAGCCTGTACCTGGTCCAGAAGGCCAAAGTTCCCAGACATGTGTTCATCTCCAGTGCTGGATAAAGCAAACACGTATTTTCTATCAGACTGTGTTTTCACATTTATGACAGTCTCTGTTGGGTCAACTGGAATTGCAGCCACATAGACCCTCAGGGTAGAGGTTGTGGGCTTCTTTTATGATGGGCTCTCTCTTCCTAGTTCCAGTCAGTACTTAAGCTACAGGGTTATGGACCAGGTGAAGAGTCTTTAAAGACTAAGAGGTAATGAATGCCTGGACTAGTTTTTCTGCATTGCTCCAACACAGGATGTGTCTGATTTTTACAATATTGTGTAGGTGAAAAAAAGGCTGTCATTGAAATGTGTTTAATGTGGGAGTAAAAGGATAAATCCTGTCCTTACAGTGGTGCTGGATGCCAGACTGATGCCATGTAGGGCAGTTATATCAATAGAAAGAATCTCTCTGAGGCGTTTCGTTCCAAGTGCAAAAAACTCAGTTTTGTCTAAGTTGAACAACAAAAAATATCTAGTATCTAAATGCTACTTTTTTTCTCTAGGCTGCATAAACATTACACAGCCTGTTGCACCAGCTCTGCATAAGTTGTGTCCTAAGTTAGGATGTAAAGTGCACCCTAAACCAAACGTTGAAACAAGGTAGTTTGTAACTTAAGTTGTGCCACTGTTTGGTTTCCCCACAGAGACGTAAGGTTCATCTTAACTAGTAGACCGCAATGTTGTTGCAGATATGACGTTTACACTTGCAGCAGCCAATCAGGCTGAATGGATATGAAGTCCAAACTTATTGTTTGCCTCTGTCAGTGACATCAGTTGGTTTGCAAAAGGACACATAAAGTAAAGTGATACAATTTGAAAAGCTGTTTTTGACACAATTTTACAAACACTGATAATAAAATGCAGCCAATAACTGAGCTTTTTGTTCTATTACTTAGTATGCATATTGTTGGTATGCAAATGTAAATGGACTTAGAATATCCATGACAAAAAATGAAATGACTATTCACCTCTATGGATCAATTAGACTGGGACAGGCATATCAATTCAAACCATCTCCACATTATGTTACTTTTGACTGCTTGAGTCTAGCTTTCAGTCTTTTTACCTTAGATGTCCCAGGAGCCCAAGGCGGTACTGGATTAGAACCACCACTACATCCTGGTAAGCAGCCAAGGCAGAGCCATCATAAATTGATGCTGATCCTATAGAAAACCCTCCTCCATGGATCCAGACCATAACCTGGTAACGTAATAGAAGCACTTGATATTTTCAACACAGCTTATAGAACTTGTTATTAAATCTGAGCTTATGAGAACATTCATAAATACACTCCACAAAAGAAAAACTTAAATTAGACTTTTATATAAAAGTGGTCTCTTTTCAGCCTTGTTCTAGATATGGTAGAATTATTCAGATTGACATTGGACCTGTGGATTCTACAAAAGCCATCAAGCAAACTTCCCAGAGAAAAACATGAATACATTGAAAGGCTCTTACTGGAAGCTTGGCATCATCAGCTCTATTTGCAGGTGTGTAAATGTTGAGGTACAGACAGTCTTCTGAAGCGTCGGGGATATCTGCCTTCATACCATCAAGTTGTTCCATGAGCTCAACAACAAACGGTTTATGTTGAATACATCTACAAAAAGTTATATTGATAGTTATTGAACAGGAATTATCCAACTGCTGTGTTCATCAATTGAAAACAAATGAATGCCTTACATGGGTGGCTGCTTGGTGGCATCTCTTACTCCATTCCATCCTTCCACAGGCTGAGGTGCAGAGAGTCTCAGAGCAGGGCCTACAGGTGGCTTGGCAAAAGGGACACCCAGGTAGGCATGGACCCCAGTCTCCTTCCCCTTTACACTCACATACTCACCTCTTAGACCTCCAAGGTCTGTGTGGACCTCAGGCACTGTTTGGATGTTTAGACTGAGTCAGAGTCATGGCTAAAAATTCAACACTTGTTCATTTTGAGTTAACCATGTCATTAATCTTTTCTATTCTACATCCATTTGAACAGTAGTATAGTGTTTTTATTTTAATAAAGAAAACCACAAATTATCTAGAAAAGTCAAATATTGTCGCTCAACTCAACTTTGGAAATGTAGTAACTTTAAAGTTTTGGATATTTAGTTTGAATTAAAAAAGAATCAAGCATTACTTAATGTCCTGGGATGATTTCTTTCACTATCAGATAATTATAATAAAAATAAAACATTATTGACAGCTTATTTATTAATGAAAACTAATGATTTATTGATATAGAATGCTTAATGACACAACTAAGTTATAGAAAATACACCTACTCATCCATGCCATCCTCTCCTTGATTTTCTCTGCCAGGGTCTGGGTCAGGAAGACAAACCGCTCCTTCTTCAGGTTTTCATAAATGACTTGCTCCTTCAAATCAATTTTCATGTAGTGTTCTTCGGTTCCATACTCTGGCCAGTGAGCAAGGCCTTCCCCATTTGGAGACCTAAAAATACCCATAAACAGATTAAAAACAAGCGTGTCTTCCCTTTATTCAGATCCCCATTAGCTGCCACTAACTAAGCATCTATTCTTCCACATAAAACAAACATAACACACAATAAAAATGTCAAAGAAGAAACATAATGGATGTAATGTACATGTTGCCATTCATTGTTATCAAGAAATATATTATATAACATTGCATCAAATTACAATCAATCATAAGCGTTCACTGAAGTTCATTAATGTTAGAGTTATTGTTAAAATGTTCCTTTAGAAGTCTTTTAAAACTTGCCTCACTGGGTGCTTCAACTATGATAACTGGTGAATTATTCCATCCATCACAGATCTGCACACCACATCAGATCTGGGTATATGCTTGACTAAATAACCCTGAACAGCCTGCTGGGTGCAGTAACTCTGTTGGTCTCCCACATACTTTGTTTGTGAGTACAGAAAATGTGTTTGGTTACTATAACAGATATTACTAATGAAATTTGCAAGGTTTAATGCTAACCTCATGTCCACTCTGAGCCATGAAAGACTGGCATGCATACTGTCTGTACTGAGCCTCAAACCTCATGGACAGGCCAGAGCGAGTCTTGCAGCTCTATCTGGAGCTATTTGGAGCTTGGACAGATCTTTTTTGGCTGCACCTGACCAGACTGGTGGGCAGTTATTAAGGTGAGATAAAGCTGTGTCACCAGCAGTCTAGTGGTAGGGATAGGAAAAGAGGTACATCATGCATCATACATGATATCCCATAACCCATTTTCTTGACAATGTTAACAATATGTTTCTCCCATGTTAGCTACTCATTGAGTGTCGGACCAAGCAAATTTGCCTCCTGAACCTGTTCAGTATCTGAGCCTTGGATTGATAGGCAGAGCTGATGATCACTCTCAGTGGCATGTCTGTCCCTGAACACAATACGTTTGGTTTTTGCTATATTGAAAATTGTAATGGTCCTAGGCAACTCCCCTGGTGCACTCCACACTGTAATTATGTGAGGAAAGACAAACTACCATTAAAGAACACATACTGTGTACTACTGGATAAATAATTATTCATCCAGTTGATTGCTGTCGGAACAAACCAATAACACACTGTAGGGGGGGGGGGATTTTTTCATAACGCGGTCATATAGTAGAAGATATTGAGATTACGAGACTTCCAATGAGAGGCACAGCTGCCTGCAGGAACACTGTCGCTGTTGGCTAGGAGGCTCGAAGCCCGCCTCTTTACGTCACACACGATCAACAGCAGCAATATGGCTGCCGCCGCCGATTGATCTCTTAACAGCGCTTCTGAAACAGATGGGTGACGTCACGGATACTACATCCATATTTTATACAGTCTATGGAGAATACCGATAGGTAAGTTGAAAAACTCTCCCTTTTGTTTTTCTGAAGAGGTAAAACCTTGCCAGATTTCCAAACCTTGGGGAATAACTTCTCCTTCAGACTTTAATGATAAGGGTTGATTCTTACCCTGAACGAGCAAAGTTGGCCCAGTAGCTCATCATGGTTTTGCATAACTGCTCCTCCTCTTCAGTACATGCATCTAAAACATCCGTTATATGGTTAAATATTTTGTATTCTATACAACCCAGATGTCTGGTGGTCATTTCAAAAAATGTTATGCTCAGACTATTCTTACTTTCTGTCAGTGTGATGTGTTTAGTTGTGAAGCAGAGGCCGAATACTGTAAAGACTTCATCTCCATGGTCAGCCTTCACAAAGCTAGGTCTTTTGGCCTGCAGGAATTGTGGAGGATGCTGGTACTCATAGAGGTATACAGGTGCACCGGCATCTAGTAGTAAACAAATGGTTGTTATAAATCTAATTTCTTAATTTCCAAGCGTGTGACAGTAAATATTAAACATTTTTATCAATAGTTTTGGATCCTGTGTAAGAAATACCTCTGTGAACATTAACAGTCTTGATGGCTGGAATTGTGAAGAGCATATCCCCAAGCAGCTCGGTGAATCCATTCCTATTTTTCACGGGATCTTCACCACTTCCCATGTATTCATCCATCATCATATCTACGATGACTGGATCGGGGTAAAATATTAAGAGAATGTTCTTGATAGGCTCCAGATCCATTCCCTCTGTCCAGTTTTTGGGTGCAAGGAACTAAAAAAAAAAAACAATAGTTAGGATTAACATTTCCGACTTTCACAAAATCAATACTCATTTGAACCTTCACAGGCTCATTTGGAAAACCCCAAGCATTTAGGTTATTCATGATTCAGCAACAATTTAGTGTTCATACTCACATCAGGAAGTAAAAAGCCTCCTTCGTGATTGGTAGCACCAGTCATGAATGGTATAGTAAGAAGTTCATGTTTAGAGAACAGCTCATCCACAGGTTTTGTAAGGAAGTGTCCATCAACATTTATAGGAAATCTCAATGTTTGGTCCTTGAGAGAATGAAAACCGTATGTCCAAAAAATGTAAGAAAAGGACAACATAGAAAGCTACATAATAATAACTCTATCAAGCCAGTTTGTATCAGCATCAATGTAATAACTCACCTGCGCCATCGTTAAAATAGTCTCAAGATCAAGGTTTCTCATGCAAGCAGCAAACTTCTCTTTACTGTCGAAGGTACAGCCGGTGATATTTGCTACCATCTGAGGAAAAAAAATGTATTCCAAAATGTTCAGAAACACAAGTATACTTTTCTGAATGCAGAGTAAAGGAGAAAGTTTATAAACAATCCCTGATAATGTACCTTTGTCGTTGGTAGAGGGTCATCCTCAACAATCAAATCCATTGCAGCAGTGCCACTCTCAGCAATGGCATGGTGGAACAGTCCATCACTCAATGGAGAAAGAAGCTGGTAATTTGAGCCAAATAAAAGGAAAGGTGTTTGAGTCATGTTGTCAGAGCTGTGAATGTAATTGTAAAACATTAAAAAAGTGAGCTCCATGTGTGAGATTCATCCACACACAGAGATTTAGACTTACCAGAAGGGCCACACTTACTCCACCAGCAGACTCCCCAAATATGGTAACTAGATCTGGGTCACCTCCAAAGCTGTGAATGTGCTGCTTGATCCACCTCAGAGCCTGTACCTGGTCCAGAAGGCCAAAGTTCCCAGACATGTGTTCATCTCCAGTGCTGGATAAAGCAAACATGTATTTTCTATCAGACTGTATTTTCACCTTTATAATGGTCTCTGTTGTGTCAACTGGAATTGCAGCCACATAGACCCTCAGGGTAGAGGTTGTGGGCTTCTTCTCCAACCATGACTGCTAAAAGGAGTCTGGTTAGACACCCGGGTCTTGGAGGGTGTTTTCCACCCATACTGCTTTTAGAGATATGGCGAGAAAGCCTGCATGCATTGACTGTAATGCTTTAGGAGGGGTGAAAGGGCACTATTGGTTCTTTAAGATATGATAGAGCATTACCATTAAGAGCTTTGTAGGCCTGAACAATCGTTTTAAATTATATTGTAGTTTTTATGAGGAGCCAGTGTAGAGAAGCTAGAACAGGAGAGACGTGCTCTCTCTTCCTAGTTCCAGTCAGTACTTTAGCTACAGGGTTATGGACCAAGTGAAGAATCTTTAAAGACTTATTAGGGCAGCCTGTTAAAAGGGAATTACAATAATCCAACCAAGAGGTAATGAATGCCTGGACTAGTTTTTCTGCATCACTCTGACACAGGATGTGTCTGTTTTTTACAATATTGCGTAGGTGAAAAAGGCTGTCCTTAAAATGTGTTTAATGTGGGAGTAAAAGGATAAATCCTGTCCTTACAGTGGTTCTGGATTCCAGACTGATGCCATGTAGGGCAGTTATATCAATAGAAAGAATCTCTCTGAGGTGTTCGGTGCCAAGTACAAAAATCTCAGTTTGGTCTAAGTTGAACAACAAAAAAATTCTAGTTATCAGGGTCTTTATGTCTTTAAGGAATGTTTCTAGTTTAGTTAACTGATTGGTTCCTTAATTACTTGTATTTATTCATTTGCACACATATAAGATTGCATTAGATCTAATTATATAAAATAAATAAGAAGGGTGAGTCAGGAGAGGTCAAGAAGCCACCAGACTTATACAGAAGGTCCTCACCTTTCTTAAGAAACACAACTACAAACAAAACACATAACAGCAACAATAAAAACAAAGCATCTAAGCTAATCAATCAAATAACCAATGATATATTGGAATTATGAAAACATAGGCACACATATTCCCGTTTTCCTCGAAGACATCACTTTCGAGAGATTTGTTGCTCTATCATTTACCATTGACTGGAAGCAAGGAACTGGATGTGCTTCACACAATAACAGTTAACTGCCTGTGTGCGTTCAACCGCCGAAAATAAGGTGAATACTGAAAGAATGTTAAAATTTTTTAAGAGGGGGGCAGAAGCTTTGAGGTTGGAGGGGCAAGTATTTGCCCAAACAACATTACCATTGATCAAATCGGGATAAATCATAGAGTAATATAAAGTTAATAAACAAATACTATGTAATTTGACTTTTGAATATTTAATGAGAGCTTATTAAGTTTCAACCATCTTGTAACTAGGACCATTTTTTATTTGTATTATTCATGAGTGTGTAAGTCACTGTGTGATAACATTATGTTGGTGTCATCAGCAAACAAAATAGGAAAAAAAATGTACATAGTGATGCAAAGTCATTTATATATCTAAGAAATAGTGAAGGTTCTAAGAAAGATCCTTGTGGTACACCACATGTTACATAACCTATGCTGGAAGCTTAACCGTTGATTACTTCATAATGTTCTTTTTCACTCATTGAACTGGTTAACCATTTCAGCGTGTCACCTTGAAAACCATAAAAGTGTAATTTAGCCAACAGAATTTCATGATAAACAGTATCAAATGCTTTAGACAGGTCTAAAAATACCAAGTACATAATAATTATTATTTGTAGCTGCTTAACTTTAGTCCACAAGCTGTAAGAGTGCCATATAAGTAGAACTGTCCTTTCTAAAACCACACTGATGTTCATATAAGATGTTTTTATCTAGTAAATGTGTTAATATTCTTGTGTAAATTAGCTCCTCTAGGATTTTTGAAAAAAACAAAAACAAGGTAAAACTAGATGTCTGTTGTTTTATCATTGTGTGAGACTAAACTCAGTATGTGCATGGTTGTATACCTAGCTCACAAACAAATAACAGCTTAATACATGTTTCTGTTTAAGACATGTTTACTGTTTATGTACCATCATAAGCACCAGAAATGATGTAAGGCTGTCTGTGTGAGCATATGAATACTGGCTATATGGATATGAAATCCATACTGTTGCCTCTGTCAGTAACATCAGTTTGAAAAGGACACATGAAGTAAAATGATACAACAATTTGAAAATCTGTTTTTTAAACAATTTTACTAACACAGATAATAAAATGCAGCCAATAACTGAGCTTTTTCTTCTATTACTTAGTATACATATTGTTGGTATGCAAATGTAAATTGTATTATAATATCTATGACAAAAATATGAAATAATAATATATCTTTATGGATCAATTAGACTGGGACAGGCACTATCAATTCAAACCGTCTCCACATTATGTTACTTTTGACTGCTTGAGTCTAGCTTTGAGTCTTTTTACCTTAGATGTCCCAGGAGCCCAAGGCGGTACTGGATTAGAACCACCACTACATCCTGGTAAGCAGCCAAGGCAGAGCCATCATAAATTGATGCTGATCCTACAGTAAACCCTCCTCCATGGATCCAGACCATAACCTGGTAAGATAATAGAAGCTCTTGATCTTTTCCAAACAGCATAAAGAACTGATTCTACATATGGGTAGCATAATTCAGATTGACATTACACTTGTGGATTCTACAAAAGCCATCAAGCAAACTTCTCAAAGAAAAACATGAATACATTGAAAGGCTCTTACTGGGAGCTTGGCATCATCAGCTCTATTTGCAGGTGTGTAAATGTTGAGGTACAGACAGTCTTCGGAAACGTCAGGGATATCTGCAGTTAAATCACCAACTTTTTCAAGGAGTTCAAGAATGATTGGTTTATGTTGAATACACCTAAAAAATATATATTGATAGTTATTGAACAGGAATTATCCAACTGTTGTGTTCATCAATTGAAAACACATGAATGCCTCACATGGGTGGCTGCTTGTTGGCATCTCTTACTCCATTCCATCCTTCCACAGGCTGAGGTGCAGAGAGTCTCAGAGCAGGGCCTACAGGTGGCTTGGCAAAAGGGACACCCAGGTAGGCATGGACCCCAGTCTCCTTTCCCTTTACACTCACATACTCACCTCTTAGACCTCCAAGGTCTGTGTGGACCTCAGGCACTGTTTGGATGTTTAGACTGAGTCAGAGTCATGGCTAAAAATTCAACACTTGTTCATTTTGAGTTAACCATGTCATTAATCTTTTCTATTCTACATCCATTTGAACAGTAGTATAGTGTTTTTATTTTAATAAAGAAAACCACAAATTATCTAGAAAAGTCAAATATTGTCGCTCAACTCAACTTTGGAAATGTAGTAACTTTAAAGTTTTGGATATTTAGTTTGAATTAAAAAAGAATCAAGCATTACTTAATGTCCTGGGATGATTTCTTTCACTATCAGATAATTATAATAAAAATAAAACATTATTTACAGCTTATTTATTAATGAAAACTAATGATTTATTGATATAGAATGCTTAATGACACAACTAAGTTATAGAAAATACACCTACTCATCCATGCCATCCTCTCCTTGATTTTCTCTGCCAGGGTCTGGGTCAGGAAGACAAACCGCTCCTTCTTCAGGTGTTCATAAATGACTTGCTCCTTCAAATCAATTTTCATGTAGTGTTCTTCGGTTCCATACTCTGGCCAGTGAGCAAGGCCTTCCCCATTTGGAGACCTAAAAATACCCATAAACAGATTAAAAACAAGCTTGTCTTCCCTTTATTCAGATCCCCATTAGCTGCCACTAACTAAGCATCTATTCTTCCACATAAAACAAACATAACACACAATAAAAATGTCAAAGAAGAAACATAATGGATGTAATGTACATGTTGCCATTCATTGTTATCAAGAAATATATTATATAACATTGCATCAAATTACAATCAATCATAAGCGCTCACTGAAGTTCATTAATGTTAGAGTTATTGTTAAAATGTTCCTTTAGAAGTCTTTTAAAACTTGCCTCACTGGGTGCTTCAACTATGATAACTGGTGAATTATTCCATCCATCACAGATCTGCACACCACATCAGATCTGGGTATATGCTTGACTAAATAACCCTGAACAGCCTGCTGGGTGCAGTAACTCTGTTGGTCTCCCACATACTTTGTTTGTGAGTACAGAAAATGTGTTTGGTTACTATAACAGATATTACTAATGAAATTTGCAAGGTTTAATGCTAACCTCATGTCCACTCTGAGCCATGAAAGACTGGCATGCATACTGTCTGTACTGAGCCTCAAACCTCATGGACAGGCCAGAGCGAGTCTTGCAGCTCTATCTGGAGCTATTTGGAGCTTGGACAGATCTTTTTTGGCTGCACCTGACCAGACTGGTGGGCAGTTATTAAGGTGAGATAAAGCTGTGTCACCAGCAGTCTAGTGGTAGGGATAGGAAAAGAGGTACATCATGCATCATACATGATATCCCATAACCCATTTTCTTGACAATGTTAACAATATGTTTCTCCCATGTTAGCTACTCATTGAGTGTCGGACCAAGCAAATTTGCCTCCTGAACCTGTTCAGTATCTGAGCCTTGGATTGATAGGCAGAGCTGATGATCACTCTCAGTGGCATGTCTGTCCCTGAACACAATACGTTTGGTTTTTGCTATATTGAAAATTGTAATGGTCCTAGGCAACTCCCCTGGTGCACTCCACACTGTAATTATGTGAGGAAAGACAAACTACCATTAAAGAACACATACTGTGTCCTACTGGATAAATAATTATTCATCCAGTTGATTGCTGTCGGAACAAACCAATAACACACTGTAGGGGGGGGGGGATTTTTTCATAACGCGGTCATATAGTAGAAGATATTGAGATTACGAGACTTCCAATGAGAGGCACAGCTGCCTGCAGGAACACTGTCGCTGTTGGCTAGGAGGCTCGAAGCCCGCCTCTTTACGTCACACACGATCAACAGCAGCAATATGGCTGCCGCCGCCGATTGATCTCTTAACAGCGCTTCTGAAACAGATGGGTGACGTCACGGATACTACATCCATATTTTATACAGTCTATGGAGAATACCGATAGGTAAGTTGAAAAACTCTCCCTTTTGTTTTTCTGAAGAGGTAAAACCTTGCCAGATTTCCAAACCTTGGGGAATAACTTCTCCTTCAGACTTTAATGATAAGGGTTGATTCTTACCCTGAACGAGCAAAGTTGGCCCAGTAGCTCATCATGGTTTTGCATAACTGCTCCTCCTCTTCAGTACATGCATCTAAAACATCCGTTATATGGTTAAATATTTTGTATTCTATACAACCCAGATGTCTGGTGGTCATTTCAAAAAATGTTATGCTCAGACTATTCTTACTTTCTGTCAGTGTGATGTGTTTAGTTGTGAAGCAGAGGCCGAATACTGTAAAGACTTCATCTCCATGGTCAGCCTTCACAAAGCTAGGTCTTTTGGCCTGCAGGAATTGTGGAGGATGCTGGTACTCATAGAGGTATACAGGTGCACCGGCATCTAGTAGTAAACAAATGGTTGTTATAAATCTAATTTCTTAATTTCCAAGCGTGTGAAAGTAAATATTAAACATTTTTATCAATAGTTTTGGATCCTGTGTAAGAAATACCTCTGTGAACATTAACAGTCTTGATGGCTGGAATTGTGAAGAGCATATCCCCAAGCAGCTCGGTGAATCCATTCCTATTTTTCACGGGATCTTCACCACTTCCCATGTATTCATCCATCATCATATCTACGATGACTGGATCGGGGTAAAATATTAAGAGAATGTTCTTGATAGGCTCCAGATCCATTCCCTCTGTCCAGTTTTTGGGTGCAAGGAACTAAAAAAAAAAAAACAATAGTTAGGATTAACATTTCCGACTTTCACAAAATCAATACTCATTTGAACCTTCACAGGCTCATTTGGAAAACCCCAAGCATTTAGGTTATTCATGATTCAGCAACAATTTAGTGTTCATACTCACATCAGGAAGTAAAAAGCCTCCTTCGTGATTGGTAGCACCAGTCATGAATGGTATAGTAAGAAGTTCATGTTTAGAGAACAGCTCATCCACAGGTTTTGTAAGGAAGTGTCCATCAACATTTATAGGAAATCTCAATGTTAGGTCCTTGAGAGAATGAAAACCGTATGTCCAAAAAATGTAAGAAAAGGACAACATAGAAAGCTGCATAATAATAACTCTATCAAGCCAGTTTGTATCAGCATCAATGTAATAACTCACCTGCGCCATCGTTAAAATAGTCTCAAGATCAAGGTTTCTCATGCAAGCAGCAAACTTCTCTTTACTGTCGAAGGTACAGCCGGTGATATTTGCTACCATCTGAGGAAAAAAAATGTATTCCAAAATGTTCAGAAACACAAGTATACTTTTCTGAATGCAGAGTAAAGGAGAAAGTTTATAAACAATCCCTGATAATGTACCTTTGTCGTTGGTAGAGGGTCATTCTCAAGAAGTAAATCTATTGCAGCAGTGCCACTCTCAGCAATGGCATGGTGGAACAGTCCATCACTCAATGGAGAAAGAAGCTGGTAATTTGAGCCAAATAAAAGGAAAGGTGTTTGAGTCATGTTGTCAGAGCTGTGAATGTAATTGTAAAACATTAAAAAAGTGAGCTCCATGTGTGAGATTCATCCACACACAGAGATTTAGACTTACCAGAAGGGCCACACTTACTCCACCAGCAGACTCCCCAAATATGGTAACTAGATCTGGGTCACCTCCAAAGCTGTGAATGTGCTGCTTGATCCACCTCAGAGCCTGTACCTGGTCCAGAAGGCCAAAGTTCCCAGACATGTGTTCATCTCCAGTGCTGGATAAAGCAAACATGTATTTTCTATCAGACTGTGTTTTCACATTCATGACAGTCTCTGTTGGGTCAACTGGAATTGCAGCGACATAGACCCTCAGGGTAGAGGTTGTGGGCTTCTTCTCCAACCATGAGCATATGAATACTGGCTATATGGATATGAAATCCATACTGTTGCCTCTGTCAGTAACATCAGTTTGAAAAGGACACATGAAGTAAAATGATACAACAATTTGAAAATCTGTTTTTTAAACAATTTTACTAACACAGATAATAAAATGCAGCCAATAACTGAGCTTTTTCTTCTATTACTTAGTATACATATTGTTGGTATGCAAATGTAAATTGTATTATAATATCTATGACAAAAATATGAAATAATAATATATCTTTATGGATCAATTAGACTGGGACAGGCATATCAATTCAAACCGTCTCCACATTATGTTACTTTTGACTGCTTGAGTCTAGCTTTGAGTCTTTTTACCTTAGTTGTCCCAGGAGCCCAAGGCGGTACTGGATCAGAACCACCACTACATCCTGGTAAGCAGCCAAGGCAGAGCCATCAGAAATTGACGCTGATCCTATAGCAAACCCTCCTCCATGGATCCAGACCATAACCTGGTAAGATAATAGAAGCTCTTGATCTTTTCCAAACAGCATAAAGAACTGATTCTACATATGGGTAGCATAATTCAGATTGACATTACACTTGTGGATTCTACAAAAGCCATCAAGCAAACTTCCGAGAGAAAAACATGAATACATTGAAAGGCTCTTACTGGGAGCTTGGCATCATCAGCTCTATTTGCAGGTGTGTAAATGTTGAGGTACAGACAGTCCTCGGAAATGTCGGGGATATCTGCAGCTATATCGCCAACTTTTTCAAAGAGTTCAAGAATGATTGTTTTATGTTGAATACACCTAAAAAAATATATTGATAGTTATTGAACAGGAATTATCCAACTGTTGTGTTCATCAATTGAAAACACATGAATGCCTTACATGGGTGGCTGCTGGGTGGCATCTCTTACTCCATTCCATCCTTCCACAGGCTGAGGTGCAGAGAGTCTCAGAGCAGGGCCTACAGGTGGCTTGGCAAAAGGGACACCCAGGTAGGCATGGACCCCAGTCTCCTTTCCCTTTACACTCACATACTCACCTCTTAGACCTCCAAGGGCTGTGTGGACCTCGGGCACTGTTTGGATGTTTAGACTGAGTCAGAGTCATGGCTAAAAATGTAACACTTGTTCATTTTGAGTGAATCATAGCCTAATAACACATAACAGTCCTCTGAAGATGCTGATTTTTCATTTGACAAGTAGACAACTGTTAGCACAAGATCTCTCCAGTTGATATCAGCCACGTAGAGCCATGTGAAAGACTTTCAAGTCCCATTGTTTGAATTTCTGTTTATTGAGATAACTCAATACAAGTGCACAAAAACGAGTTTTTTCGGTAGTTAGTTCTTCAACGAAAAGTACTTACCTTTTTGTTGTTCATCTATTCTATTCTAATCTAATTTTACACTTACCTCTTTGTGTTGAGTAATTTACAAAATAAAATTTTAAAAATGTATTACAGTAAAATATTTTTTTCTCCACTTTCCTTTGGAAATATCACTTTAATGTTTTGAATGGTAAGTTGGAATAACAGGGAATTTAAGTATTACTTTATTGCCTATTTCATTCAGTATTAAAGCTATCACTATTGTAAATCGCATTAATGATTAAACAAGGTTACTGACAGATTAAACATTAATTGAACCTAATGATGTATTGATACAAACTGTTTGCAGAAGCAAGTAATGAAGCTATAGAAAACAAGCCTATGCATCTGGGATAGTCAAGTTGGCAGGCACATCCTGGTTCAACTTTTGCCCACTGCAAACATTTGACTTTGGATCTGTCCCTGTTAATTTGGTAGGCTGGTGCAACAGATTCAGCAAGTAAGGAACACTATATCTATGGCTTAATTTATGTTCACTATTTTTTAAGCTTCACATTCAACAACTGGTAAAGAAGTTTAAGGTCTCTGACTCAACACTGGCTTGGCTGATCTGTATTGTCTACCCGTAGATTAAATAACTGGCATGTCCTTGTTTATAAGGTAATTCTTGACTTTCTTCCCTAATATGTATGTGATTTTATTAATTCAAAAAATACTGGAAGCTACAGTCTACGCTCTGGGACACAGTCACAAAACTTGCTTTTGCTTTCAGTCCCAGAGTGAGTCTTGAAATGGGAAAACAGAGTTTTAGATACTCAGCTCCTGCAGCCCGGAACCTGCCGCAGGAGAATTTGAGTTTGAGGGAGCTTGTCAATTTTAATGTTTTTAAAAGCAGATTGAAGGCAGAGGAGAAATATGCATCTGATCGTAGATGCTTTGACTGATGACTTTTTTGTTATGATATCCATGATATGTTCTCATGTTTTAGAATTTTGGGTTGTTTATCTGTAACTTGGTTGGAACGTGCTGCTGATCTTGGCAAGGACACTCTTGTAAAAGAGATTCTTAATCTCAATGAAGTTTTCTTAGTTAAAACTTTTTAAAATAAATTGATCAGCCTTAACCAGCGCCTCTGCAAATTGCACTAACTATTGTCATGTCAGAATACATGGATGAAGATTTAGAAAAATGACTAGTCTAGGGTTTAAACACTCCAGATTCTCACTTTTTTCACTTTGAGTTTGAAGATCTCAAACAAGCATAAATAAGTCTTGCACCCTGCTTGACTGTCATTGTATTTTCACCTTTGGACACTATTGGGTTCGGCCGTATCAATCCATGGTAGGCAAAAGGTTAACAGGAGCGCATGAAATGATCACCAGGCAGGCCGAGCCCACGAATGACATGAGAGATTCAGTCTTCCAAAACACACATGCAGAATAACTATACACTACAGCCATGGAAAGTTAATAAAGATAATAGTAAGTCAGAACATTTTATGTGCTTAAAAGCAACGCTTAATAATTCATTGCACAGGGTTGTACTCCTACTTACCCAACAAGTTTGCAGAAACGGAGAGCAACAGAACAGAAGTCAGGAGGAAGAAAGTCCGCTTCACGTGAGACTTCATGGTGGTCGTCTCTATGAAGATAGCAACACAGTCGAGTTCTTCAAAGCCGAGGAGATCCCCACCTCCGAAGCTTTCTACGAATGACTGAAACTGAAGTACTGCTGCATTACTATATTACACACAATATATGACGTAATGAGGTTGTATATCACAACCAACAGGTAATCACTGAGGCAGACTCTCCACCCCCTTCCTGCATGCTGTAGTTGCAACTGCGCTCAAGCCAGCCTCCACTTCTAAAACGACAGTTAAGCCAGCCCCTACGATATTTGATATTGTGTGCAAAAGACAATACGGTAGGAGCGTGAAACCACTGAATTCAAAATAAATGTGGAACTGACTTAACAGAAAACTAAAGAGCAGTCAATGGCAGGACAATCGGATGTAGAATGTTAAAATAAAAGCCACCTGTAGCTGTAATGTCAGAAATGCATTTCAGCTAGATTTAGATTAAAAGGCTACAAAAACTTTACTTCCTAGACTCGTTTCAGTTCTGACCTTCGGACTGACAGGTCAACATCAGTGTGACCGCCCCAATTCTGGGCTAACCTGATGTGGATTTCCAAAATAAAAGCCATCTGAAAAGGGAAGTTATAATAAAGCCTAAATACTGTCTTGTTTTAACCTGAAATTATAAATAAATTACTTTTTTTGTCAGACTACCTCACAATAGTGTGACTGACCTAATAACAGGTCAATCAGATGTGGAATTTCATCGTTAAAGCCATCTGAAATTTGAGAAATTAGCTATCCTTCCGTCTTATAATGAAACAAAAAATGTTAAGAAATTTTGCACCTTTGTAATAGGCCTTTATTTGGCAAATGGCATTTATTTTGAAATTTCACAGAAGATGTTCTGTAATCGGCTGGATCCCATTGTTTGAAAATTCCACATCAGTGTCCTGATGTCGAGTCAGTCACAGGAGATATCAGAGGATTGTCAAAGATGAAAAGACCAGATATTTCTCTGTTCTGTTTTAGGAAACTTCAATAATCTTTTTTTTTCTTTTTAAAACAATTGATTCAATTCTTAACAGTAACCAATCCACCTGTTTTGAGGATTCTTCACAGATCTGTGAGAGTTTTCTTAACGTTTTTGTTGACAAGGTTTCCAAAATAAGAGCCCACATCTCACTCCCTTCTTATGACCCTTCCACAACTGACATATGGGCTGCTGTTTTTGAGCAGTTTCAACCTGTGCCACTTTCTGCTCTACAAAAAGTTGTAGCATGCCAACCCACTGACATTGTCCCTGCTCGCCTCTTTAAAGAAGTCTGGGATACTATTGGGCTAAATGTCCAAACAGTCATAAACAGCAGTTTTACTTCAGGTGTTGTACCAGCATATTTTAAACAAGCAGTTGTAAAGCCACTCATTAAAAAACCCAATTTGGACTCCTCTGTTTTATTTAATATTAGACCCATCTCGAAGTTTCCATTTAGTTCAACATACAACTTCAGCCGTTTTTAGATGAACATGGCATTCTCAATATCTTCCAGCCTTGTTTAAATCTTTCACAGCTCAACAGAGTCTACAATTTTAGGAGTTTTTAATGATTTTTATTGACTACTGACTCTGGTGATGCTGCCATTTTAATAATTTAAGACCTAACCACTGCCTTTGATACAGTTGATCACACAGCTCTCATATCTCGCCTTGATCACTGTGTGGGTTTTAAAGATACAGCCTTATATATTAGAGTGATTCAGGTCTTTATCTGAGCGATGTTTCTCAGGCAGACTTGGGAACTCTGTATCATCGCTTTGCCATGTGGAGTCCCCCAGGGTTCAATTCTTGGGCCGATCCTTTTTTCCCCTGTACCTTCTCCCTCTAGGGTTGATTTTTTAAAAACATGGCGTGTCTATCCATCTTTATGCTGATGATTCGCAAATGTACCTGCCCCTGAAGAGAAATGACAATAGCTCATTGAAGCCATTAGTTAACTGTCTCAAAGACATCAGCCTGAATGTCCTTAAACTTCTTAAACTGAAATGAAAACAAGACTGAAATTATTGTGTTTGAACCCAGTGCTGCATGTAAGGCTAGATATTGGACCTTGGCTCCCTACAACCTTACGTGAAACCCACAGTTACCAATCTTGGTGTCAGAATGCACAGGGATTTTAAATTAGATAAGCAGATCAATACTGTAGTAAGATCTTGTTTTTACAATTTGAGGCTTTTATCTAAGATTAAATCAGTTTGATCTTTTAATGATTTTGAGAGTTATACATGCTTTTATTTCTACTCATCTGGACTATTGTAATGCACTTTATGTAGGCATTAACCATGCCTCTCTGTTAGTCCAAATTGCTGCTACTCGTCTTTAAACTGGAACCTGAGAGCACATTACCCTCATCCTTGCCTCCCTCCACTGGCTCCCTGTTCATTTTAGGGTTCATTTTAAGATTTTATTGTTTGTTTTTGAATCTTTAAATGGAGTAGCACCACAATACATCTCCGACCTCCTGCAAGGCTACACCCCCTCAAGGTCTTTGAGGTCTGCTGATCAGCTGCTTCTTGTAGTCTCTAAGACAGGGATGAAAACCATGGGTGACCGTGCCTTCTTGGCAGTGGCCCCAAAACTGTGGAATGAGCTGCCCCTTCACGTTACATTGTCCCCAACATTCCCAACTTTTAAATCCTGTCATAAAACATATTTTTAATCCTTGGCTTTTAACTCAGAGTTGGGTGGTCTCTGTCTATTTTTCTCTCTATCTTTTTTTTCTTGCTGTTTTTTTTTAACGTGTTTTTAAATATTCTTTTAAAAGTGTCTTATGTGTTTTATTATAATTATTTTATTTTATTATATTTTATTTCTTCCATTGTTTTATGTTCTGTGTGTTTTAAGAACATTTTTTTATGTTATGTATGTTCTGTGTGTTTTAACTTAAGCTCCGAAGCGGCAATGGCCCCGGGGGTGGATGAGATCCGTCCCAAGTTCCTCAAGGCTCTGGATGTTGTAGGGCTGTCCTGGTTGACACGCCTCTGCAACATTGCATGGACATCAGGGTCTGTGCCTCTGGAGTGGCAGACGGGCGAGGTGGTCCCCCTTTTCAAGAAGGGGGACCAGAAGGTGTGTTCCAACTATAGGGGATCACACTCCTCAGCCTCCCTGGAAAAGTCTACTCTAGGGTGCTGGAGAGGAGAGTCCGGCTGTTGGTTGAACCTCGGATGCAGAATGAACAATGCGGTTTTCGCCCTGGCCGTGGAACACTGGACCAGTTCTACACCCTCGGGAGGGTGCTGGAGGGGGCAAGGGAGTTTGCCCAACCAGTCCACATGTGCTTTGTGGACCTGGAGAAGGCTTACAACCGTGTCCCCCGAGGTATCCTTTGGGGGGTGCTCTGGGAATATGGGGTGGATGGCCTGTTGCTGCGGGCCATTCAGTCTCTTTACTGTCGGAGCCAGAGTCTGGTTCACATTGCTGGCAGTACGTGGAATTCGAGTAAGTGGTGACCGAAAGAACGAGATCGCGAATACAAGCGGCCGAAATGAGCTTTCTCTGCAGGGTGGCTGGGCTCAGCCTTAGAGATAGGGTTAGGAGCTTAGACATCCTGAAGAGGCTCAAAGCAGAGCCGCTGCTCCTCCGGATCAAGAGGAGCCAGATGAGGTGGTTCGGGCATCTGGTGAGGATGCCTCCCGGACGTCTCCCTGGGGATGTGTTTCGAGCATGTCCGACTGTCCCCTTTACACTCACATACTCACCTCTCAGACTTCCAAGGGCTGTGTGGACCTCAGGCACTGTTTGGATGTTGAGACTGAGTCAGATTCATGGCTAAGAATTCAACACTTGTTCATTTTATGTGAATTGATGTTTCATTTGACAATACAGTTAGTACAAAATCTCTCCAGTTGATATCAGTCATGTAGAGCCATGTGAAATTATTTCAAGTCTAAAATGTTTGCATTTCTGGTTATAAAGCTAACTCAAATACATGTCACTAGCAAGTACACAAACAAGAAGTTTATTCAGTAGTTAGTTCTTCAAAAGGAAATTTTTTTCAACCATGTCATTAATCTTTTCTATTCTATTCTTTTCTTACACTTACCTCATTGTGTTGGTACTTTAAGAAAATAAAACTTTAAGAAAATAAAACTTTTTTTTAGAGATCACGTGGGCTCTCAATGGGGATGGCCGTACAACTCGATACTGAAATATAACTAAAGACCGTACTTAACCCAATTTGATAGTACTATGCGGACTCGCATTTAAAGCGAAACACTTTTGGCTCTCCTCGACCTAAATATCAATGCCTAATAGAGAGCTTCGTAAGACTCAGCATCGTACAGATTCACAGCCAGCTAAAGCTAAAGCTAGCTGTAGCATGGACGCCTTCATCAATAGACAGTCAGGGGATTCACCACCTGAACCAGGTGCTGCTGCTGGCGAGCCCACCATGAGCTTCTTGGCGTCTGAAATGAGGGCGATTCGAGTGTCTACGCAGAACATTGAACATGACACAAGGGAAATAAAGGCCACCATGGAGGAAATTGAAGGGAAAATCGACTATGCGATCCTTTGTTGAAAGTTAAAAAAACAGTGGGAGGTAGATATGGCTATAAACATATCACTCGAAGAATGGAATTTAAGCATTAATAACACATGCTGGAGGTGCGATGAGACTTTGGATCTCTCCCTCTTAATTTGGTAGGCTGGTGCAACAGGTTCAGCATGTAAGGTAACACACTTAATAAATTGCTAGATCTATGTCATTTAGGATTTAAAGCTTTAACCAGCAGCTCTGTAAATTGCATTGCCTGTTGTCATGACACAAAACCCTGTGTTTGTGAGTTCATGTCTGAGAAGAGTTGGAAGAAATGACTCGTCTAGGGTTTAGATACTCCAGATCCAGTCAATTTTACAAAATCCGTCTTGCACTCTGCTTGGGTGTTTGTCATTGTATTTTCACCTTTGGACACTATTGGGTTCAGCCTTATCCATGGTAGGTAAAAGGTTAAATGAGGTGCATGAAATGATCACCAGGTAGGCCTCGCCCACAGATGACTTGAGGGATTCAGTCTTCTGAAACACACATGCAGAATAACTGTACACTGCAGCCATGGAAAGTTAATAAAGATAAAAGTAAGTCAGTCACTTTACTGTGTTTAAAAGCAACTCTTAAAAATTAATTACACATGGTTGTACTCCTACTTATCTAACAAGTCTGCAGAAACAGAGTGTGATCATAGACTAATACAAGGAGGTAGCCTCAGTGATGTTACCCATTGGTTTCTGAGGCAGAGTTTGAAGCCTATCTTAGATAGCAACCAGGCAATGCTCGCACCCACAAGAGGCTGAGGAGAACTGTTGATTTCCTGATAACATACGTTGACCACCACAGTTGATAAGGCTTAGTATTCTGGTGAGGACACTGTTTGTGTCAAGTTGTGAAGACACAGGCGATTTTTGATTTTGATACAGACTTCTGTTTGACTGTATTCCAGCTTCCTCCCATCAGCTAATTATTAAACTTTGGACCGGAACAAAGAACAATGGTCGTAAAAGCGGTAGGCAAGATAATTGAAAAGGAAAATTGAGCAAAGAAGACTTTGGTAGAGGTGATTTTAAGATCAGATTCTAAAGGTGCTCAGCTCCCTTAAAAGAGATTTTGATATTGTGAGTATTTTGTTTGTGTTGGAACCTTCCGCTAAGCCACTCATTTACTCAAAATGTATTTTCCAACATATGAGAATTCTATTCAGGCGGATTGGTGCAGCGTCAGCAGTTATACGGACGCTGTATTGAACCATTGTGGTGAAGAGGGAGTTTCACCTGAAGCCACATTATTCACTTTTTCATGCTTTTTGTCTTAGAGGCAAAATTTTCACTTTTTCATGTTTTTCATGTCTGCAGCAAACATTTTCACTTTTTCATGTTTTTTCGCATCAGAAACCATATTTTAACTTCCATGTTTTTTGAGTCTGAAGCAAAATTTTCACTTTTTTCATGTTTTTCATGTCAGCAGAAAACATTTTCACTTTTTCCTGTTTTTTCGCTTCAAAAGCCCAACAGAAGAAAAAAAAATGTTTTTTTGTCAGAAGTCAAATTTAATTTCCATTTTATTCACGTCAAAAGCTAAATTTTCCCTTTTTAAGGTTTGTTTGAGTCAGAAGCAACATTTTCCCTTTTTCATGTGTTTCTCATCGCAAGTGCATTGCTGAACACATCCGTTAGTGGAAGTGACAGTACCAACCCCACTACTAACCTGTAACACACCAGCATGTGACAGAACACAGAGAATAGTGAGGAAGGAATCAAACAACCCTAGTGCTTGGACTTGCTTTCTTGTGAGAAGGTGAAGTAGATGTGATGCATCATGTAACTAACACCAAGAGCAATACTACCCACCACCTGGTTGTCCATTAGATTATAGTACCAAACCAACATCAAGCACAGCTCCCACACACACCAAGTTGGCTGATACAATATTTTTGTATTATACGTATTAGAGCAATAAGTACATCTTCCATATTTGTAATTACCTCGAAATGGGCCTATAAATATCCTTAAATATCATCTATGTATCTTTTGTAGAACAAAATCTTATCTCCAAAGAGGTTTCACGGATTGATGAGGAATTTTTCTTCCCATAGACCCATAAATAGATTAGCAGTGCTAGGCGCAAAGATGGAGCCAATAGATGTGCCCTGCAACTGTAAAAAATACATATTGTCAAACTTAAAAATATTCCAATACAAACTTTTTAAGGCTCATAACTGGTGCATGTTCAACAGGCTTAAGGAAATGATGAAAGGCCTCAATGCCGCCCTCGTGAGGGATGTTGGTATATAACCTCTCAATATCAACAGTTAACAGGAATGTCCCTTTAGGTAAAGTAATATCTGCCAGCTGCCTTAACACATCTGAATTGAGAGCCAGTGCTTTAAGATTTGTGTTCAGTTTCTCTCTCTGTGCATCATTGCCAATGACTAAAACCTGAGTTTTGTCCTGGTTGAGCCGTAAGAAGTTCTCTGCCATCCATGACTTAATACTTAAAAAACAGTTAAAATGGTGTCAATCGATCCCGGGTCATCAGGAGACATGGCAATATAGAGCTGTGTGTCATCTGCAGAGCTATGGAAGTTGATGCCGTTGATGCCACCTCCTGATGACATTTCCAAGGGTTGATATATGAAGCTAAAAAGAGTAGGACCTAAAATTGAACACTGCTAATAATTGTATATTGTCTTCATGACTTTTTACCTATACTGACATAAAATTATCTGTTAATAGGATCTGATTCAAACCAGTTAAAAATAGTGCCAGAGAAGCCAGTAAAATTGTGTAGTCTGTTTAAAAGAATGTGTGGTCGACTGTATCAAAGGCTGCACTTACATCAAGCAGCCCAAGAACTGAGGCCATTTTTCGATCCATGTTTGTAAGAAGGTAGTCAAGTCTTTCATATGAAAATCAACAAACTCACTTCAAAGGTTCAAATACAGAGCCGTTACCTGAAACAATAGGTCTTCCAGGAGGATTTATCAATGTCTTATAAATCTTAGGCAAATATTAAAACACTATAGTGTGAAATCCATTGTAAGAAAATCAAACAGTTTTTTAGTAACCCAGTTATTTTTCAAGGCATTATCTAGGATACAGTCCCTTCCTTTATATATCCCTCAGTAGAGTCAGTGGATAGCCCCTGAAAGAAAGTAGGGTTACTTAGTTGATTCATGGCCTCATCAACATAGTCAATGGTATTCAGGACTACTGTAGAACCTCCTTCATCAGCTGGTTTGATTATAATTTTGGGGTTGATCTGTAATTCTTTTAAAGCTTTCCTTTTCATCATGCTGATATTGTAAGTTTTTGGAGTTCATTTGGATTTCACTATAGACTATCCATATCTTTTTCCACAAGCTAAATGTGGGATTTGGTGCTCCAGGAGGAATAAATGTAGATTTACAATGTTACAATGTCATTTAGCAGACGCTTTTATCCAAAGCGACGTACATACGAGAACAAGAACAACACAAGCAAAGATCTAGACAAGAGGAAACAAGATCAGTACGAGTAACAAAGTGCTTCAAGTCAATTTGGCTGCAGGTACTGCCAAGCAGTGTAAAGGCAATGCACAAAAGTAAGTAAGGATTTTTTTTTTTTTTTTTTTTCAAAATAAGGAACATCTACAATGAAGCAACCAAACAATTTAAGACCTTCCATTATCATCATCAACAATTGAGATAACCACAATAATGACCAAAGTACCAAGTGCTGGGTCACTCAAGAGCTGAACACAGATTCCCAGAGTAGAGAAGGACAGTGCGAGTCAACTGTAGCTGGAAGACATGATCTGCCAATGGGGACAACAGTGGAGAACAGTCTAGCGAAGTGCATAGTGCTTCTTAAAGAGCTGGGTCTTTAGCTGTCTTTTGAAAGTAGAGAGGGACTCTGCAGATCGATATTTGTCCCTTTTAAGTCTTACACAGATACATGTACATAAATACAAAGTTAGCGTTTTTCTCTTGTCCGTAGTGGTCGGTTGTTTAGCAGCTGAATAATACAAAGAGGAATATTACTCTCGCTTCTGAAAGGCATGTTTATGTTTTATGTTTATTTATTTTCACAATTAAAAGAAAATGCACACAAAACAAGAGCAATGATAAATAACATGCAGGATAAGGCAGAAAACTCAAGAGCTTTTTTGAAGCCTCCAGCCAAATAGTGTTCTAATATTAAAAAAAATAGTAAAAAAATACTAAATTGACACATATAAAGACAATAGTTGATATTAAAAATAAAATAACATAAGAATATACAAAATTAAAAATGTATATAAATACAGTTATTACATCAACAGGATTCAAAAGTACATAATATGAATATGATGTGTATGGACACCTGTTAATGAATATGTGGTTGAGCAAACTATATTATAATATGAAAGATATGGATAAATTAGGCTTTAATAAAGAATAAGAAGACAATGTGTGGTAACGAGATGACTAATCCTTCTTATACTACCAAGAGATTCATTAGTATTTCTGCATGCTGCCACTACTGATCACAGGAGGATGACTGGTTTTGACAGCCTGTGCTCCCTTGAACAACTGAGTGTTCCCCATGTGAGAAACACACGAAGGCGGAGGCTCATCTCTCGCGAGGAACGACGCCGTTATCGGAATCTCTACAAACAACACGAGAATTCATCATTCACATGGTAATATAACCCAATCTTACACGGTACATGTGTTGTGTGCCAGCAGTGAGAGGAAAGAGACTACCCAAAACCAGTTTTTATCGTTATTTTTACCAAATGTTTACGAGTTTTGAATAAGGTTTCGGCGGCCTTTAGGCCCGAGTAGCATGCTAACCCACTAACGCTAGCTTAAATAGGGAATCATTTTAGTGCTGTAGCTTTCACGTTAGCTTCCAAATCCGAGCTGCTCCTACTAGCTAACGATAGCGGCTTGGTGTTTCCACTAAGGCTCGCTCAATTGCTTTCATATTGGATTTAACCTTTGGGTGAACTATTCGAGTATATCAAACGAATGCACTTGCTTATATCCCTTAGGTTTGTTAACTTTCTCTATATTTTACAGCGAGATCCCCGCCCTGTGAGCTAACTTTTAGCTAACCGCTTAACTGGGGCTTAACGTCATTTAGGCTACAAAACAAAACAAACAATGTCACTGTGTGTACTTTTTATAGCTTTAAATCTCAGAAGACAACACATGACAACATTGTGGGATGCATGGTTTTGTTAGAGCAGCTGTACCAAAGCCAATATATGTTTACATGGCTAACTATGCTAATAAAATGCTATCCCGCTCTACTGTTGGTAAGCAAATGTTATGCGTGTAGTTCTGCAGCATCGTCACGAAGACGCATTTAAGCATTTTTTTTCCTACAATTTGACACATTTTCTTGGAAGGATAGCCTTGGTACTCTCCTGTATCGACGCCAAATTTCGATTTAGGACAGGGGTAGACAAACAGACGGTTCCCGGGCAAAAATCGGCCCGCCAGAGGTTCCAAATCCGGCCCGTGAGCGACTTCCCAAAGTGAAAAAATACAGAGAAGACATTAACAGCAATTTTTCAATGAAAGCAACTACTATTTCAGATTTGTCCTCTGGAAGTCGCATACAATCATAGTGCTGATGGAGCGCACATGAATGGCGCTCCAGGAGAATATTTGCAGTTTGCATAACCCGGTGGAAATTAATAGACTTTTTAGAGCACTTCCATAATAATCAACTTTACCTTCTTCATTATTATAATCTATCTGTTATTTTGATGTAAACGTAACACTCTGTGGCAGGTGACTGGGAAACCTGTGTGTTTGGTGTGTTCACAGCAGGTTCAGGGCTTAAAGAGTAAAGTATTCAGCCCACTATAAGACTCATCATGGCGAAAAATACACCTGCTGTTTTTCTAAGAAGATAGTTCATTAAATGTGAACATTTTCAGAATGTACTTGTAATTTTTTGCACTAAAACTAAGGGGAACAAATTGAGTTGTCCTCTATAGGTTATTATGTTATGATTTTACTGGTCCCGCCCACTTGAGATCAAATTGGGCTGCATGTTGCCCCTGAACTGAAATAAGATAAGATATTACTTGACTGATCCCCAGGGAAAATTCAGTTGTTACAGCAACCCAGACATAAGTACAATCAAGAAGAAGTTTCAATTGGTAAATAAAATAAGTAAAAATAAAAAAAGATAAATAAATATAGAATACAATTTAGATATATACAATGTTACAATGGAATTTATTTAAATTTAAATGAGTTTGACACCCCTGATTTAGGATATCCAAGCTCGTCTCATTCTCACAGACACGTTACTATCACTGGCATTTCTTGGTTTTGGTTCATTCAACCAGAGCTACAGTTTACATAATAAAGTCAGAGTTCGTTCATGCCCCCATTCAGATGATTCCTTCTGCACTTAAAGTGCACTATTCATTAGCTGTGTGTCTGAACACTCATATATTTTCTCTAATTTTTTATATCCTTTTTTTCTATATTTAGGCTGTTAATTTTACAGCTCTAAAAGCTGGATAATTTACTTGTATTTGTGTTTTGCATTCTTCATATTATAATTTAGTGTATTGATGCCTTTAAAATAACTCCCTTTTTCAAATGGAACATATCTACAAATGATCAAAGAAAGGACAATGATGTTTTGATGCACAAAAATAAATGTGGTACATGGCACATCTTTTTATATTTTTCAGCTTTTTTTTACAGGTCTGCACAGTTATAAGCACCGTGGTGTCATTGCACATACAAACAATTTAAGAAACACTGCTCTGTATTAGTTCCTAACATGAAGTAGCTCTTTAACTGGACAACAAGCCCCGTGAGTTAGAGTACTACATTATGCAAATTCAAGTCTATTGTCATGTTATACTGCGGTTATGGTTAGATAATTAAAGAATGTTCAAAAGCAGAGTTGTCTTTAAGCAGAACAATGGACAAACACAAAACAATGCAACCCCTGAAAAGCAGCATACAGGACTAAAACATGCATAATATAACAGATGGTCAGAGCCCTGGCAAATAAATCTGAAGTATGTTGGCTGAGTAGTTTGTGTAATAATTGCATTTATTCGGTAGTTTCTAAGGTTGATATCTCCCTAAAATATTACAACATTACATATATATTCCATATTTTGGTCAGAGAGAAAAAGGGTATTATTGAAACAATACATAAAGTGCTGTACCTCTGTTCCAAACTCTGCCAGAATGGTAAAAAATACCACCAAATGTTTTAACAGCAAATAGTTCTCCTGCAGTACCCAATTTGAAAAAAGTATTTGAAATTGAAATACGACAGTGATTGTGAAAGTTCTACCATAAGATTATATTTGAATCATTATTTGTGTAGTTTTGATAATGATTCACATTCCCCTTGATCAGTTTTGCTGCCTCTATAACCAAATTATTTCCCACATCCAGTCGACACGAGCGAAAGTCAAGAAGCATATCGCAAACAGTGTAGTTTTAGTAACCCATCATTGTCTTCAAAGATGGACATATTGACAAAACTGCTTTGTAGGCACCATTGTTCTGGTAAAGTTTAGCCCAATACACAGCACCTGTAGTTATGTACAATACGCTGATAGAAAATAGATTTCAGGTCAAAAACGTGTCCAGAATTGTTGTCTCCCAGATAAATCTTGTTTTGCATCCTTACTTTACCAAAGTGTAAAGGCAACCCCATTAAGTTATCTTGTTTCATGGCAGCATGTCAAGAAATGTATTGCTTAGTTAATCAAGTTTTAATTTTGCCTTATTTCAGTTGTGAACAATGTCTGAACAAGAGTTGGATGATATTGTGCAGATAACAGTTGAAGACTTTAGCCACGATGACCACACAGGTAAGATTGCTCTGTCACAGTATTACAACTTGTTGTTTTTCTGTATTCTTCTTAGTGCTAAGTACATCGCTGATGTAGACAGCATCTGCTCTTTTGTCCACATATGATCAGGCATCATGTTGGTACTCCGTATCTGTGGATACTTGTAGTAAATCAGGAACCTTTTTCTGTGTATTCCCTTTAAATCTTAAAAGTTGGTGTCAGCGACTTGTTTTGACTGTGTCTCTGTGTTTGTTTCTTGTCAGAAATGCTAGACAATCATGAAGACAACGACGACAAGCCTCACAAGAAAAAGAGGAAATTGAGCAACAGCCAGGAGAGTAACACTAGTAACCAAGACATATCTTTTATTAAGGTACAGGTTCTGCCAAACAGCTCATCCAAAACTCATCTATTTTTATGTCAAAGAGATTAATACAATAAATCACACTTATATCTTATTATTGTTTGTGTCTAGAACCTATTGGTCTCATTCACTGCATCAATCAACCAACGACTAGAGGGAATTGAGTCAAAGTTACAGGCTCTGGATACAACATGCAAAGCCCTTGGACGCAAACTGGACAGCTTGATGCCCTGTGCAAAGAGTCCTATTCAGGTCCCTATGATCGCAGGGTCTCCTCAGGGGGCCACTCAGACTTGGAACAAAGTGCGATGGTAAGTGATTACATGCCAGCATCCTTTTCTTCTTCACAAATGTTCAGGCTTGGAGTTTCAAATCCCAGACCAAACTAGGTGCTGTCCTTTTCATGATCTAGAAAAAAAAAGCTATGGCTGACTTGAACCGTTGTTGCTGCGGCCCATTTCTTATACATACCGAAGACATGCCAAAACATGCAAACATGTGCCCGTTGACTGATGTGTTTTACTTGTCCTTCAGTGTTGTTCCTCAAACAAATGTGATAGTGAGCAGTGAAAACCCAAAGGGCACTAGCCAAGAAGACACCCCACTGGAGAACCTGCTCAGCAAGTAAGTCTAATTTTTATATAGAGGACCATACGGTATCTAAATTATCAATACAATGAAACCACTCCCATAATGTTTGTGTATGTTAAACTTACTGAAAACACATTACTGTTTCTTCAAAGCACGGTGGCCAGGAGGCGGCAGAACACAATCTTAGTAAAGGTTCCAGGTCACGAAGAGAGCCAGGATGATCAAGACAGTGGCTCAGAGGCCAGTGACTCTGTTTCAAATGGGGGAAGTTCCAGCAACACGCCAAATGTCACATTCATCACACTGAATTCAGAAGGTATGATACCACACTGCAGATACAGAAACATATATAAACATAATTATGTTACTAGTCATGATTTTTCATCCTACTAGTGGATGTAAATGAACATAATGGCTTTACCAACATTGTGAAACCAGCTTGTTCAATGACAAACCCTCCTTTCCTCGAGTCAGGCCATGCATATGATTTTTCATCTTGTGTGACTTCTCAGCACTAGCAGGGTCAAGCAGCCCATCTCACTTGACACTAAACAGTGTTGATTGAATATGGTCAACATCAAGGGGGTCTTTGTCAATTTTGCAATATGTGATGGTTTACTGAGTCAGTGATCCATGAATCTAGTTTGGACCTCCATGCAGTTAATAGAACACGTCTAAGTTTTCCATTCATTCACACACTGACTTGGTAAGCGGACAAACTGCTTCATCTCCTAAGCCACAGACATCCTAAAATAAATGCTTTAGACATTTTTCAACATTTGGTTTAGTTATACTGGCTAACATTCCTCCTTCAGATGGTCTCCACATTGAATGGAAAGTGAACTGTGCTGATGTGTCATGTTCATGTCCTTTCGGTTTTGCCTCAGGCTGTATTGACTGGTATTTTTAGCTTTTTGGTGTCTCTTTCTTAGTGGTTTGGCTGAGCCTGAAAGAGATAAGTTAGTTTCTTACTCTGTTAACTAACATTAACCACATTGTTTTTAATTAAGCAGATTTTTGGTTCAGTCATTTTTATTGGATTTGGGCAGCTCTAAGTCATCTTCAAAGACATACCATTATTCATTTATTAGCAGCTGTGGGTTACCATGATAAAACTCTCTGAGGTCTCTCCGGTGAGCAATTGTAGTTTCCTTAAAGTGACACAAACAAAAACATGTCGATTATATGTGCTATACATAGTGGAACATGGTACCATCTGGTGTTCATAGCATTGTGTCCCATACTTTGTTTGTCTGTTTGTTTGTGTGGTTGACATAACATCTAACATACGCTGTGAGAAAACAGCCAAACCACTTATTCTGCTTTCAAAAACACAGGTTTGCCCATTATTTACCTACTTCCCCTTGATTGCCACATGGGTGTGCTATTGTATAAGATGTTTGCTGGAAGACAGTTGTTGGGTAAATTGCTCACTCTTTTGTGTCCTCCAGAGGATTACCCAGCAGGCACCTGGTTGGGAGATGAAAACAACCCTGAGATGCGAGTCCGTTGCCCGGTGTCTCCAGCTGACATGATCCACATCACCTCAAACTGCCGCACGCCAGAGAAAATGGCCCTGACGCTGTTGGACTACTTGTTCCATCGGGAGATTCAAGCAATGTCAAACCTCTCAGGCCAGGGCAAACACGGCAAGAAGCAGCTGGACCCACTCATGATCTTTGGCATTCGCTGTGAGTCCTCCTGTGTGAACATCCTAAACATCAAGTGATATCGACTTCATGCCAGCTGCTTGACTTTATGAGAAGTAGTCTAGAAAGTGGAGACGAGCCTGATGGTAGACATTATTTCCAATCCAGTCAGTTTACTTAAATAGGCATCTTTTTAGTACCAGCTGCTAGCTTTGAAAGAGCCTTTCACATGTTACATCAAATATTTTTAGCTGTTTGAACTTGCAAGTTAGTTATAACTTAATTGACAAAAGGACTTAGTTGCAACTTCCACTGTAGTTTAAAACAAATGTTTATTTTATTGTTACTACATGGTTGCTGTACAGTTAGATTTAATGAATTTCACTCAGCCGTAGGTTCAATCCATGCCCCCTTACAGCGATAAATGAACTCTCTGAGACCTTCCCACATTTCATCGCTGTTTCATTACAAAGCAGCATCAAATTGAACACAGAAATAGACTGCAGTCTGTATTCCCAAGGCTGGGTTACAACAACATGCATTCATCATAGCACACACGCATAAATATGCAACACATTTTACAACATACCAGACTCTAAATGACAAGCACATGTCTGCTACAAAGACCCTAATGGAGTCACCCTCCATACAGTGAACTCTTTGATTTCAGATTAAGCAGAGTCAGGTCTATGACGACAGACAAGCGGATATTTATGAAAGTTCTTTGGTTATAAAATAGATGTATATAGCTCATTTTACAGCGTAAGGACAGGCTTATCCTTAATAGTGGAGCTTGGGCCCCCTGTAGGAGGTTTTACTAAATGTCCCCTACAGCATAAGTAACCGTTTGTGTGCTTGGCTACCTTCCTCTGAGTGTTGTGGGTGTGTACGGTTACATGCAGATTTGCCCTGACATAGAGGTATGCAGAAGCTGGAACAGGGCCAAGTGACTTTTGGGTGACTCATTCTGCCTTTCCCAAAAAAAAGAGAGAAGGAATGAAAAAGCAACTGCTCTGCCTGCCTGTGCAGGACCCATCAGGTATGAAAAAAAAAAGCTGATGTACACTGCCATCCCCAGATACCCCTTACCTGTCTCCCTATCTCATTTTCTGCCCTGAGGCTGTAGCTGCTTTTTTTAATTTATGTATAAATGAGCTGTCAAGCTGTTCACTCCCTTAAACAGTTCATTACAGTGAGATAGACAGCAACTAAATACAGCTGCCTGCAGTCTCGCACACACATATGTCACCGGATTGATGGGTCACTGTCGCAAACCTGTGTTTACATTGCACGTGAAAGGACATGCAGTTGAAATAAACCTAATCAGGACAGCTGTTTACTCCAGAGAATGGGGGTTGTGAAATAACCCGTTATATCTATTGTAGTGCTGATGTCTGCTTTATTAGGAAGGACAGTTGGCTTTGCTGTTGAAGGCTATAGTGATTAAAGTATGCTGATAGTGTCAGGATTAACAGTAAGTCTTAATAAGCCTACAACTGTGTACAATTTTCTGCAGAGATATAAGCTTGAGTCAAATATTTTACAAAATTTGCATTGCACATTGTCAGTTACCTTAGCTGGTGAATTTTTAATAGCTACATGACTTGTATTGCTGCTGATCTTTGCCTCATTCCCATTTGCCTCACAAGTTTTCTCCACTAAAGAGAAAACTTGTAACTAGGGATGTACACAATTAATCGATTGTGGATTAATTGATTGTTAAGAAATTACTCAAAACGCGCATTTTTGTTTTCAATTTTCTGTCACGTGGAACAAACATCATGTGGTCTAATATTGCACTCAGCTATCAGGGAGGTGGTTTAAGTTTAAAGCATGTTTCAATGTGAATCAGCTGGGGCCTGCGGTTGAGTGACAGGTTTCCATGTGTGCTTTTTAAAGAGGATCAATGCGCAACTGCTGCCAACAACGACACGGACACAAAGGTTGAAGACTATAACTGGTGGGAATTGCTAGTACGCTATGTTTGCAGACCAGCAACATCAGAGCCGTCTGAGCTTTTCTGCCGCTCTACTGATTATGACCCGGTTGTGCTCCTGGCTGACACCTGATCAAATACACATGTTTATTTTTCTCAATAAGAAGGAGTAGACTGAAAACTTGACACTGTGAGTCTGAAGTACTTTTTGTTAGTATTATGAGCCTGATCGTTGATAATCAGTGTTTAACATGTACCCGTATTCAATACTGTCAGTTATATGCATTTTGTTGCTGTGGAAAATATACTTTAGGGGGAAAAAACGTATTTGGCCTTGTTTTTGACGTAAGAAAAATAATGTTTTTTTCTATTGATTAATCGATAAATGATCGTTAACATTTCCAAAAATCAATCACGGAAAAATACTTAAAATGTACATCCCTAGTTTTAACTGAATATATCAGGCAGGGACGATTCCAGAGGAAAAAAGACACATTGATACACTTAAAAAAAGATAACCAATGGAAACACAGACTTGGAGAGATGATCGACCCATTCATAATAAAGCCTACACAATTTTATGTTATAATCCATCCAAAACTGTGTCCTTTGTCTGCACTGTTTCCTTACAGGCCACTTGTTCCATAAATTTGGCATCTCTGAGTCAGACTGGTACCGCATCAAGCAAAGCATCGACTCGAAGTGTCGCACTGCCTGGAGACGTAAACAGCGGGGTCAGAGTCTGGCTGTCAAGAGCTTCTCTAAACGCACACCTCGCTCTACATCTTCAGGTAAGGTTCAGTTTACCGTCAGGTTACTAATTAGTATGTAAATCTCTGTGTTGATGAAGTGTTGCAGACTAAAAGGCAAGTTCAAAATGAATCTTAAAATACATGACCAAGAGGAAAGTGAAAGACTGGATGGTGTTTTAAAACCACCTTCCACGCAACTGTTTAAGTCAAGTCAAGTCAACTTTATTTAAAGCACATTTAAAAACAACCAGTGTTGGTCAAAGTACTTTACAAGGTTAAAAGTAAAAAGTACATGAAGACAATAATAAACAACACAACATATCAGGATATTACTGTCCTCTTCACGAGGAGAAGGCCAAAAAGAAGAGATGGGTCTCCAACAAAGATTTAAAACATTCAACAGTGGGGACCGATCGCAATTGGAGTGGCAAACCATTCCAGAGCTTTGGGGCCACTGCTGCAAAGGCTCGGTCCCCCCGGGTTTTAAGGCGACTTTTAGGCACATCCAGGAGCAGCTGGTTTGTTGACCTCAGTGCTCGAGCTGGATTATGAACATGGAGAAGATCAGCCAAGTAGTATGGTGCCAATCCATTTAGGGCCTTGTAAGTCAAAAGTGCAATCTTAAAATCAATCCTGTGACGGACTGGGAGCCAGTGGAGAGCACGCAGCACAGGTGTGATGTGCTCCCTCTTTTTCCTGCCAGTCAGGAGGCGAGCAGCAACATTTTGAACAAGCTGCAGGCGCTGAATAGACGACACGTCTAAGCCCACATACAAAGAGTTACAATAGTCAAGCCTCGAAGTAATAAAGGCATGTTTAAGCTTTAAAATCTTGGCAGTTAAACAAATCAAATCACTTTTAAACCTTCTGACATATTTCTTGTGGAATGCTTTGATAGTAAGCACATTCACACATTTCAAATTTATCTCTATGGTTTGAGAAAACTAATACTTTCGGTATTGCTCCGCTGTCAGAAAAGTTATCAGTTGATGAGGGAAGAATTTGACCAATGAATTTTTTCCATATCGCAATTAATGCGATATGAAAGAAAACGTGGCACAATCACATTTTACAATATCGTGCAGCCCTGGTCTAAGCACTGCTGCAAAATCTGAATGAAGACACCATTAGAATGTATGCTGATACAAAGTACCAGAATATTTGACTAAATTATACCAGGAATTGTTTTCTGCATTATGTATTCTGCATTAAAAATCGTTAAAATAATTTGGCAAATACGCTAATACAGACATATCATAATAAATCCCCATATTGCCCTGATTTTTTTTTTCCATTTGCACAAAATACGACAAATGATCAAGGAAATGGTCACAAAACACACTTTCACTGTCAGTCAGACATGTTTGATTTTATCAGAAATAAAAACTCTATTCTAAGACCTGAACCCAAACACAGATCCAGATACAGTGTGAATTGCTGCAGATGGTTGTAATCTGCACACAATGCCTGCTGTCCTTCCCTCCCTGTGAGCCATCACCTCTCACCTCTGACCAGGGAAGAGTTAAACTGTGGGGGAAACCCAAATATCCTGTGTGCGCACATGAGAGGTGGATTGTCAGGCCGTGCCTTTTCAGGCCACACACACCCCAGAGTGTATAACACAAATAGAAGTTCAGATGGTGCATGAGTGAACATGCAAAGGCACACACCAAACAACCATTCCTTCCTTAATCAGATTACATGTTAATGGACCAGCAAGAGGCATTTTTTCTGCTTTTAAAACCATAATTTATTAGGGAACCAACAAGTAGCGCCCCAGCCAAAACTGTTGAAAAACCACCAGGCTCTCGTTCAGTCATTATGCAAACAGAAATAATATTAGAACAAAAAATAGCACAGAGAAGAGATGTTTAAAGATGGGGGTCGCCATACTTTTCAAAGAAACGTATGTATTTTTCTCCTGTGAGAGGACAGGAGTGAGTGCACTTTCTGCTCGCTCTGCCCCTCCAGCTCCTCACTTGACGAACACGCAAACTAATGATCACAGGTAAACACTGAGTTCACAGCACAAAACTGATCACAGGTTTCACAGAAGTCAAACTCTGTTGTTTTGTGGTGATTGGTTTGAAAGTCATTAAACTGAAACCAATGTTTCTGTTGCCTACAAGATGGGCTAGGCATCTTGGTCCATGTGGGAACCTAAAATAGATAAAGATACAGCGCTTCAAATAATGGATACAGTATCATGTCATGAAATATCACAATATTTCAGTCTATTGGTACTTTCCATAGATTGTATAATTAATTTATGTAGTATCTGTCATGTCACCCATCTGTTCCTGAAGCGCTGTTTTGAAGCCTATCATCGGCAGGTGCCATATTGGAAATGCTGAACACAATCTAAGTTTATTAACTTCAGAAATGCTGAGTTATAAAAAATTCAACCCCGTACAGTGTGTGCCGATAGAGAAATCAGACCCAAATCCTTTTTTTGAACCAGGCTGTAAACATGTCACATTTTTGTCTTTCAAGAGAAGATATGACGTTTTTCATTTAGTGTAGACTGCACCTTTATTGAGTACTCTGCAGTCATGGCCTCGCTGACACGGTGTCTTGATGTCTTAGAAGATGGATTGGAGCTACAAACAAACGCAGACGTGTCGCCTTTCTTTATTTGAACCTTCTTTATTTGTTTGAGGAACTGTGTACATTGCTCCAACGTTTAAACAAAAGTAAATACTCCTTTAACTAGAGTTAGCTGAAATGCTAGTCTTCATATAGTACCTTTGCTGGGACTTGTTTAGGCATCCCAGAATAATAAGAATGTTACAGTGGTATGAAAAAGACATACATTTTATTGCGTGAAAAAGCAAAAAATTGATTTCAAGACTGCTTTTATGATTGCTGATGTTTTGACTTAGGCCTTGAGTTTGTGTTTGGCTGCTAGACTACAAGTGTGTTTGGATGGCAAGCTGGAGAGACCTTGTTGTGTATTTAGGCATTTGATAAAGTATAAACACAGCAACATCCAGCAGATGGCCTGGGAATCAGCCAATGTCTTTTCTTTTTTTTTACAAGGTTGCTCAGGCCCTTTTACATGATCATGTTTGGTTGATTACTGGTTTTTGTGCTTGTGATGTACGGATGTAATTTGTATTTCTTGTGTGTGCTGAAACCATTTGCACTGTATCTCTAACCTACTTCCACTGTACAGACAAACACATCAATGACCATTCTGCTTGTTTCTCTCAACTAGAGGGAGGCCTCACAGAAGAAACGGGCCACATTGAGACCGCTACCCAGCAAACTTTGCACTACACGCTCGCCAACCAGCAGGTCCAGTTTCACCGTATTGGTGAGGATGGACAAGTTCAGGTGGTAAGTGTCAGACATTCAGTCTTTTTCTTGACTCTATAAAGAACATTTTAATTCACAACAAAGTATTCTCTAACAGAATGAGTCTTTATCCTCCCTTTAACCCTTACCTGTTTATTAGATGTTTATTTGCAGTTTACTCTAGGGATGCACGATATTATCGGCACATTATCGGTAACGGCTGATATTGGCTTTAAAATGATCTATCGGATATCGGCCAACACGCCGATATCCGCCGATATAATTAACCGATAAAATAATGGGCTGCTGCACACATGTTGGGTCCATGTTTGAAGTTAAATTTGAATTTAAACAGCAGTCTGTAAGGTTCATGTAGCTGACTAATTTAGGCACATTTACTGTCAAAGAGTAAACCATTTTATTTAACTTGGGTTTAATTGCTGTACAGTTGCACTTTCCACATGTTCCCTGTGAACAGAGGTTAGGTTTACTTACTATGTCAGATGTGAAATTGGCCAAATTTGCCCTGGTTGTGGGTTTTGCTATGATTGTCTCAGGGAGAGCATCATCCAAGTTTTAAGAAGGATGTATCTTTTTGTATGATTTTTATTTTAAAGCAGTTGTCATAAATAAATATGCAGTTTTAAGTATTAAGTATTTTTCTTATTTTGCACAAGAAATGAATATTACATAACAAATGTGATAAGAGTATCACCATAATACTGTACGCTAATTCAAATACAGAAGAGAACTGATGATCTCTGCAATTAGGTGTGTGGAAAAAATATCGGTATCGGTAATCGGCTAAATGAGTTGTAAAATATCGGCAAAAAATTCAATATCGTGCATCCCTAGTTTACTCTATTTTCTGGTATTTTAGGGGGTCGGAGGACTTCTTACAGCTGTTATGACATTAGACCAAAATTTGGCCCATAAACTGTCAAAATAGATGGACAAGATGACATCTCCCCAAAAGTGGAGGCCTATTGACAAATATGGCTCCTGCAATTCTGTGTGCAACAGAAAGAGCAAGAACAGAGGGAGAAAACAAGCTATTGAACTTTACTCGACCATAACTGTCTGCTTCTGACTGATTCAAGAAGCTGTTTGGCTGTGGTCTGTACTGACCTAAGGGATTGTTTTTGTACCGGTTAATGAATGGTATGTTTTGGTTAGAGGAAGGGGCGGCACATCAACGTTGTGGCTTCAACAGGAAATCTCTACTGCACAGACTACGGCCCCGAAATTATGTATCTTGTCTTCACTTTTGTACAGCAGAAGGAAGTGAAGACGCATCGTCCAATTTAAGAAACAGTCAGTGTTGGATTAAAAACTGTATTATTATCTTGTTATGAAGTTTTACTGTGCCTGATTATTTCACATTTCATCTCTGAGGTTTACAGGCTTTAGCCAGGTGAGAGGCTTGCTTACATCCTCTGCTTTCAATCAGCCAGTGAAAGATGCACACAAGCTGTGAGCCAATTAATGTGTTTTCCTGAGGAAAGTAAATTAGATTACATTCCTTCAGCAGTGCTGCAAATACTTGATGGTGAGTTGCAGTGCAGGTGTAAACAATTTAAAAATGTGAATGTAATTATAATACATGATTTGATTATACTAAGTGAGCATTAGAGAAAGTAATTTTCATTCTGCTGGGAGGTACACCCACTTTGTGTAATGACAGTGCTTCCACATAATTTACAGTGTGGAGTATTGCTGCTGTTAACAGGGTCCTACATGATGCATGGGTTTGGAGTTCCTCATGATAGGTGACTGGAAGAAACCAGCAGAGAAGATGGAGGGTCGATAGGCAGGAAGAGAAGTTAGGCAAAAAGGTGGAGGAGCGTGAGAGACTGATGATTGTCAGGAGCTCGCTGTGCAGTTATTACCCACCCGACGCTCTGCAGGCTATTAGAGGGTGCAGCTGAGCCTGAGATTTACGAGTGCTGCTAATACAGCAAAGGAAATCAAGTATACTTACTGGCTGTGGTTCAGGGCTGGAACCATCAATAGTTACAGAGCAGATTTGGATGGTTCTCTTGTCTGATTAATAGCAAGTATAATATATATAATATATAACATATTAATAGTCAGTATAAAAACAGAATTTATTACAGTATAGAAAAGCTTTTCAATCATAATGTGGGTGCCTGTTAGATGTTTTAAAAACAGACTTGAAAGCATGTGAACAGATCATTTAGCTATACTTTATGACTATACAACAGTAAATGTACACTTTATGCAACTTCATCTGTGTCTCTCAGATTCCACAGGGTCAGCTGCACATTGCCCAGGTGCCACAAGGAGAGGAGGTGCAGATCACACAGGACAGTGAGGCAAGTGTGTGTGTGTGTGTGTGTGTGTGTGTGTGTGTGTGTGTGTGTGTGTGTGTGTGTGTGTGTGTGTGTGTGTGTGTGTGTGTGTGTGTGTGTGCGTGTTTGTTTATAGAGAAAAGTGCCGCTCCTTTTCTTGAGTCATTCTTCTTGGTGTATTAAATTTCTTAGCAAACACGTCAGACATGAGAATAAGTCTCTAAACAAGAATATCACTGATACAGTAAACTCATGCTGGAGAGAGAAGTGCTTTGCTAGGAAGGGAAAAAAATACTTAAGTGTGAGAATTTCAGTGGGTTTCATTCGAAGTCTGGTTTGCAATTTGGTAAAGTTATATATATATATATACATAATATTATTTTACTTTTTTCAACAAATTGCCCAGATGTCTCTTGTTCCTCAGCAGACATGTACACAGAGCATTAGTATGCCAGCTGAAATCAAAATCGGACTTCTCACCACACCAAGTGCTGAAGCCGAATTTCTGCATAATTGTTAGTGACTTCTCAAGAATGTGGGAAAAAGATTCACTCCAGGGCGCCAGTCTGTGTACACACGTATACATGTCATCACACACTGTAAATGATATGTTTCACACGAGCATGGCATTTGTGCAAAAAGCAATTGACACCTTGACCAAGCGTTTTTCTCATTTCCTATCCAGTTGTGCTAAACGGCACACAGAAGAAGAAATACACGATTGAGTGAGAGAGACAGAATGAACTGGAGGCAAAAAAGCTCTAAAGCCTTTCCTGCTCTTTGTGGCTGAGCCCAGATTTTCTTCTCCTCTCTCCTTCCTATTCCTTGATATTGTTTGTTTTTTTGGAGTTCAAAGCTTAGCAACAAAATCCCAAATCTCTCAGCTGCCACTCATGGAATATGTTTTCATTAGGAATGGGCCCCTTTCTTCAAAGACATCGGTTTTTGCGTGCATGAAAAGGAAATGAGCTGTTTGAGAGATTACACTGCTCTCTGGCCATATGGCAGCTCAGACACTGCTTGATATATATACATGAAATAAAATTAGCAAGAGAACACAGCTGAAACTTAGGGTTGGCTAAATATAGCTTAAATGATGTCCTCTCTCTTGTGGTCTTGTTAACATCACTGTGGGTGTTCAGATACTTTATGATGGCCATTTTATCTTGATGAAACACTGATTAGGCCTGTTCCTGCCTGAGGGGTTTCTGTTTTTGTTTACAGCAGCGTTAGTGTTGCCAGAAATGATAGAAAAGCTGACATAAATCCAAATACATTGCATCCGATTTGCACTCTTATGTCATTGAGTACAAATACTTTTGTGCCAAACCCCACATGTTCAGTAAACATTTTCAACAGTTAGATATTCACTGTCTCTCCCCAGCATTACGCTGGCTTGAATCCCATTGTGGCTGTCCATGTTTTATCAATCTGAATTCCACACAGTGTACAGCACATAGGAAGACAAAGAAAAGGGCTCATACGAATGTTAAGGGTATCTATATGAACCTATGTTTACTGGCTAAGCATAGCTATAAGCGTATATTATTCTGGTAGGAGAGCTTTGACATGATGTTGTACTTCTCTATTTCAGGGAAACCTTCAGATCCACCAGGTTCATGTTGGTCAGGATGGACAGGTAAGCGCACAGTCCATGCTATAGATTGTGGAACACATTTGCATCGTGTCTTATTGAGTCTGATTGAGAGTTGTGGTGGATATTTGTTTGATGTAACAAAAGAGCCCCCCTTCTTCTGACTGCTTTTTGCTGAAGTCATCATCAGATCTTTCACAAATAATTCAGATGTCTAATGGCTACATTACACAGGGCTTATTTTTATTATTGCAATGACAGTATATATACGCAATGGCTCTCAGCAAACCCTGGTCTCTTATACCCTCTATTGTACTGTTACTGTTTGGGTGTGTAGGGAACATTTGGTAAATGGTCAGACAAATGCAGTATTACCGTGAACCCCAAATCCCCTCACATACAAATGTTACACTTATCCATTTTCCACTTTTTCTTTAAGGTCTGAATAGAATGAGAAAAAATGTTAAAAAAAACATTACCAGAGTGCACAAGAATACTGTAAAATTTAACCTTTAACCTAAAACATGTCTCACTAATCTCACCATGTGCCCAGTGCAGCTCTCAGCCCTAATAGGCAGTGAAACGATCCATGTATAGTAATGCTTTCATAATTCCAGGAATAATAGATCTTTGGCTACAATGTGAACTTCTGTACTATTAGAATACCAACCTGCAAACTATCACACACTGTTGAACTTACAAAAAAATAGATTAATTAGGAACATTTGGACCTTCATCAAGTTTGTTAGAAAGGGCAGGACATTACAAAACGGGTATGACTAGAAGCCTGCAACTAATTAACACCATCTTATTAGGTCTGAGTCAAGCGGCAATCTCCGGTCTCTAACTATGAAGCCCATGCAGAAGTGTTAGTGGTAGTGTGTATACACCATAGACTGTATAAATAATGGACGTAGTATCCGTGATGTCACCCATCTGTTTCTGAGCGCTGTTTTGAAGCCAATCGACGGCAGCAGCCATATTGGAAACGCAGAACTCAACCAGGCAGAGTGTGACCTAAAGAGGCGGAGTTTGAGCCTCGGAGCCAACAGCTATGTGTTCCCGTCCGGGAGTCATGTCAGTCATGTCCTTAAAAACTCGTGATCTTAATATCTTCTGAATTGTCCCATTAGAAATAAATTCACCCTCCGTACAGTGTGTGCCGATAGAGAAATTAGCTACGTAGAGCCAAGACGTTTTTTGAACCAAGCTGTAAACGTGTTTATTAATGCTGCAAAGATCATCTTTTTTGAATGGGTGTCTATGTGGTTTCTGGTGTTTCTGCAGCCAGCCTCAAGCGGATTCTCAATGAATTGCAATTTATAACACTTCCACATGGGCTTCATAGTTAGAGACCGGAGGTTGCCACTTGGTATGCATATGTGTCCTGGGTCACATTGAGGACCCACCCTCCCTGTACCCACAGCAACAATTATCACCAGCCGCTTGTCTGATTTAATATTTCTCTGCTGTGTCACAATTTCTTATTTTCTCATCATTTCAACATGTGCAGATACGTTTTATGCATCATAATGAAGTGAGCACAGAAATCCAGATTATCACGTCCGTATTTATTCAGTGAGGAAAACTGCATTTAATTTATCAACACAGGACGGTCCGTGCCGGTCATATCGAGCAGAGTTTGTAATAACACAGTGCAGATGATTCATAAAAAAGACATGGATAATTAATCCGAATCGGTCTGTCTCTGACTCCGTAAGGGACACAGTCTGCTCTGTACTCCGACAAAAAGCCTACAGAAATTCCTGAACTAATTACGTGATCAGGAGAAGTGACCTGTTAAACATGACCTATTTAACATTTATTTGCTGGGATGATCCCGAGCTGAGGAAGAGAGAGTAGGGTAAGGCATTATCAACAGATGATCAGCAAGTTCTTTATGATAGTGTTTTAATAAGAGGAAATGAGCAGATACATTTGTTTGTTTTTTAATGCTCCGTCTCTTATTGCATAAATATTGTGATCTGATGATACATGATCAAAGCCTTTACATGCTGAAAATGATGTGTGCAGAGCTGAGCAACAAGCAGTTATCAGTTTGATAATGCAGCGCTGTTATGAGGCATAACAAAGATCTGTGTGTTAAGGACCTCAATCTATTTGTCTTTTTTTATTTTTTTACAGTAATCAGAGACTCCAGTCTGCTGTGCAGTCATTTTTTATTCAAAGATAAACCCCACAACTGACAGCCAAAGAACACCACGCTTCATGTGATTAAACCAAAGTGTTATACCACTTCATCACTGCAGTCTGTCATCACCTACTCAGCTCTGCTTCTTGTGCAGCATGTGTGTGTGAGAGAGTGCAGCCCTTATCCTGTGATGGGAAAAAACAAAAAAGTTTCATCATGAAGTATTTTAATGAAGATGTATGAGGCTCCATGTTAGTTTTTATCTATAGCGGGAAAGTAAGATTCACTGTTGACCAAGCGGCAACCTCCGGTCTCAAAATATGAAGCCCATGCAGAAGTGTTATAAACTGCAGTTCATCAAGAATCCACTTGAGGCTGGCTGCAGAAATACCAGAAACCACATACACACCCATTCAAAAAAGACGATCTTAATTAGAATTAGAATTAATAAACATGTTTACAGCCTGGTTCAAAAAACGGCTTCAGTCTACGTAGCTAATTCCACTATCGGCACACACTGTACGGGGTGAATTTTTTTCTATTGCAACGGTTCAGAAGATATCAAGATTACGAGTTTTTGCCCAAATAAGGACATGACTGACTTGACTCCCGGTGGGAACACATAGCTGTTGGTTAGGAGGCTCAAACTCTGCCTCTTTATGTCTCAACTGGTTGAGTTCCGCATTTCCAATATGGCTGCCGCCGTCGATTGGCTTCAAACCAGCGCTCAGGAATAGATGGGTGACGTCACGGATACTACGTCCATTATTTATGCAGTCTATGCTGTTGACCCGTGGCTGATGCAAGGTGGAATGCTTGTACTTGAAGCTGGTCACTTGTAATCTGATTTACCCAGATTGAATGTTAACACTAGGTATAGACAGCCTTAAAATGTACAGCAATTTTTTTTTCTACTGTGTTCCATCGGAACACATCATGACTTGTTTAATTCAAACATGCCTGTGTCTATTTATATTTTTTGTTTAAACTTAAAATGAATTAAATCTACAATGAAACAAGATCAAACATAATAATCCACGGCCATTATCAAAGGCATGTTACAATGTAAAAACTGTGACTGACTTGGAGTCCATGTGAATTATATGACTGCACAAGTTTCATCAGTTCAGCAAGGCCACCATCACACAGTGCTAAGGCAGGCTGTGAAAGAGCTTCGAGAAATATAGGCTTACTGTCTAATATGGCAGAAAATCTCACTTTGCAGGTGTCCTGCTGAGTCTTCATGTAAACAGTCAGAAGTTATGTTTACATTCAGTCTCACTCAACAAAACAAACTGTGTATACTCTTGAGCTCTAACACGTGTTGAATATGCATGCTTCCTCATAAAGCATATACAAAACAGATATTTTTACATCTTTCTATGATAGATAAAGGATTTCTTCTTCACTGCCTTTGCTTGTGCTTAGCTTGATATTTGTGTTGTTACTTCCACTTGTTGATCAGTGGAACACTGAAAAAAGTAAACAAGGACCCACTCATAAAAAACAGCTGCAGCCTAAAATCCACAGTGCTAGTCATTATCAGTATTTCACTCAATTAGAATTTAAGGATGTGAAGGAAGCAGATGAACTAACCTAAGTGGGTCTGCTTTTTATGTCTGCAGCAGTACTGTGCAATACCAACATGATTATGTGACACCTATTGTTACCTTTTGTTCTGCATCCTTGTATATGACTGTCATTTACTTTTTTGCATGTGTCAAAATGTACTGCATTTAGATTGTGTTGGTTTGCATAGCAAGTAAGCAGGAAATAAGCATGAAGCCAACACAGACGAACATGTTGAGGGTGAAAATGAACCTGCGCAGCTAAATCCAAACAGAGGAGGGACTTAGTGACCGAGACAACACTTGAAGCAAGAAGAAGGCCTTCTTTGTAACACTGACTTAGTTAGGTCACAAGTCTGACATTAACCACAAAATATATTGTGCAAATTTCTGCCTTTCAAAAACTTAACAATCTAATACTGTTGATGCAAATATGATAGACTAATTAGAAACATCCACCAACACAGCCCCAAGACATATATGCACAAAGCACGCACGCACGCACGCACGCACGCACGCACGCACGCACGCACGCACGCACGCACGCACGCACGCACGCACGCACGCACGCACGCACAAATGATTTTTTTGTGTCCACCCAGTGTCCATGTCTGTTTATCCTTCTACTTCCTCCATCTCTGTCTTGGGTGTTTTGGACTGAGGGCCCTTCCTGTTTCTCGTTTCTTTCCTCTGAGATCCAAGTGAATCTGGATCAAAGCAAAGCCGGCATGTGTATGTTCATTGAAGGCCACATATGGACGCCTGAAACAACACATAATTAACACATTCATGATTTCATCATGTTTGTCCAGCAGCAAGGCTTTGGGGAAGGAAGTTCAGTCTCACGCTGCCTGTCTGCTGGCTTAGCTATTTGGTGTTGTTTCATTAAGACAGGTGTTTTTATGGAATAGCCAATTGATCTTTTTTTTTTCCTGAAATGTGACACTGCACATATTCACTGCTTCACTGGATCATGAGTAGAAAACCACACATTATTATCTCCCTTTTTTAGGAAAAATATTTCACAAAGCTACTGTGAAAAGTTGAAACAATATTCTTTACATACCGATCCCTTTGAAGTACTTTTTAAAAAATGTTTTAATTTAACCTTTATTTTACCAGGAATAGTCCCATTGAGATACAAAGTCTCTTTTACAAGGGAGTCCTGGTCAAGACAGCAGCATAACAAGTTTCATAAATAGAACAGGACAAAACATATAGTGACAACTATTACATCGATTTATAAATTAGCAGTGTTAAGCTCTAAAACATGTGCACAAGCTGATCAGATGATCCTTTATCCTAGTTTTAAAATCCTCCAATTAAATTAAACAATCCAGTTTTAGGTGACCCTGAAGCTCAAACCAAGAAGAGGGAGCAAAGACATTTAAAGCACTTTTACCAAAGACAGAGCGAGTCAGAGGAATGACAAAAATAAATTGTCCATGGGACCAAAGATGACAGTCACTGACAACTTTAGGAGTCAATAAGGAGCACAAATAAGGCGACAGCTCCTGTAGTACGGTCTTATAAAGAAAGATACACCAATGCTCCATTCTTCTGTAGTATAAGGAAGACAAGCCTACCTTTTCATCCAAGATACAGTGATGTGTGCAGAAACCTAAACCAGAAACAAAACCGCAATGCAGCATGGCACACCGAGTCCAATATTTTCAGAGAGGCTGAGGAAGCATGCATGTAAAGAACATCACCATAGTCAATTACAGATAAAAAGGTTGCTAGAATGAGCTTTTTATGAGCAGCAACCATATATACCACTTTATCATCCTTAAATGATTTTGGTTAAGGGTCACCAAATCTTTGAGGGCTCTTAGTAACAAAGGCAAGCCAAAAGAGCAGCATCAAGATACCCCCTCTTTATTTGTTTAGGTTGTTTTATGCTGTACAAAGTCCATGTGTTGGCACAGTGCGGCCTCCAGCACAAACTTCTCCAGCACAAAGTGTTTTTTGCTCAACTTGTGCTACAAAACAATGCACCATCAGCACCAAGTGCGCACTTCTGGTAGATTACATTGTTACATTAGCCGTTTCATGCTTGTCTTATTAGGTACTTGTGAAGTGCATGAAGGAAAATCAGATATCACCATGAGACCTTTCAAGAGTTGTACAATTATTTCTCATGGAGCAATAAACCAGTGTGCCATGTTTTGGCATCTGGTAACTTCCAAATTTATGGAACTACCGCTCAAACCACCCTTACTGATCATATTTCAGCCTCTTGTCAGTAGTGCCTTAGACAACACACCCAGACAAGCACGGCCCCTCATATTTAAATGCCCAGTAAAATTACTCGAAGACATTGCCTCTTACTTCCAAGGTTTGTAGTAAAAATAGTCAAAAATGTAGTCTACAGCTATAAATTCAAACTTTCTGAGTTGTATTTGCCACTTTGTTGGCTCCGTCATATGCACTCGGCTCATAATTCTTACATTTCTGGAACAAATTGAAGGCTGAAAAGTGGGTTTTTCCATCAACATAATGCCAATGAGGAGACTTTGGAGGATTGAGGATGTAATGGAAGTAACAATCTTTTTCTTCGCTCAGTATAGGAGTGCTTTTCTTTTAGCCAATGCAGTAAATAGCAGTATGAACACAATGCTATTGCTTTCTAAGAGCCTAAAATGCTGTTCTCTAACATGAAGATAGTTGTCACCCTTTGTGATGCATATGATGAAACTTGGCAAAAATATAAGTTTCAAGCCACCCACAGCCTGGAAGCATGTTCTTTTGGCTTCTCAATTCTCCATTTTATGGTCTGATTAAGACCTCAGTCATCCAATTTGCTCATGTGATCATGGCGCCATTGGCTATCTATCTGCGCACATTTATAATGTGTGAATGCATCTGCTTCGTATGAGCTTTTTTGTTGTTTGTATTGTTTTATGAGCTGTTTGGCTCTGTGTGTGTTTCCAATTGATTGAGGTAGTCACCACACATCCTCATGCTTCTCCTCTCTCACACACTCATAAACACACACTCATGCTTGTGTCCTCGGATGACCCGCTCGCTGCAGCATTCCTCTGGGTCTCCCTCTAGGATCTTGGAACAAGTTTCGCACAGCTTTTGGTTTTGATTTTTGCACCACAACACACATTTGCAAAAATTATTTAAAGCAGTTCATGGAGTTGCTTTTGCAGGTTACCATCAGATTTGTTATGTCTATAGGGTTAAAGTGATGCTGTATACAACATGCGTTTGAAAAAGCAGTCACTGTGACTGCATTGCGGGATATGCAAAGGCACTGGTTGTGAGAATGACACCGAAGCGCCCCAGGATGCAAGAACAAAGAACTGCACAAAGGCCTCAATTCCCTTGGCAGCGTCTGGGAGCCTAGTCCAATAAAAAGCTCTTTTATTTTTCCTTTTTTCTTAGCTCATGCTTTGTTTGGGTCTGTAAAATGATACAAGTGCAGCGCCAAAACAAACACAGTCACTTATTCTTTAACCATCATGTTGCAGGTCAAGCTTTTCACACACATGCAGTTGTACTTAGCAGTGGCAGCATCTCTTCGCTTGCATGTACTCATATCCTTGCGGAGCAGTGAGGTCAGCCCTTAAATCTGATGAATCCCAGAAAGAACACAAGGACACTGGGGGAAACAGAGCCCAAACAAGTATGCTATTGGTGATAGCACTTATTCATGAGATAAATCATTATCACCAGATATGCTTGCATACAAATGAAATATTATGTCTTAATCATGATAAGTGTAATGTATCTTGGACAAGATTGTAAGAACCTTGAACAAAGATAACACAGATCAGACTTTTTCCCAATGTCTGCCTTTTGAATGTGTAATTTGTGTGTTTACAGAGAGGCTTAGATCAAATAGGCAATGTATGATGTCACTGTTTTTGTAATCTGGCAGAATGGTGCTGAGGCTATGTTAGTGTAACCTACCATACGCAATTTATCACGGAAGGGCTTGCGATTTTTTTCATTACTCTCAGGCTGTTTTTCCTCTCCTCTAAATCTCTCACTCTTTATATCTTCCCTGTGCCATGTAGCTGTGCTTACACCTGTCTTATAAAGGCCACCTGCCTTATCCATTTATTCTAGGTCACTGTCGGATGTTTATAATTTTGCCTGCTCTTAGATGTAGCACTTACAAAATTGGAAATTGTCAAACACTTAGCCTCCATCAGGATCTCTTGATCAGGATCTCTTGATTTATGCAGATGTTTTGCGGATACCTTTTTATCTGCTCTACACTACTTTCCTATTTAGGTTCATTGTCAAAAAACAGATTTTGCAGTAGCTTGTCTCATTTTTTCGTTTTGGATCTCAGTTTTGGGTAGAGATTCTGGCCACAACCTGAATGGAGGTAGCTTCACTCTTTTTACTTGACAAGTTATGTTCTTTGTTTTCTTGCATTCGTTTAAAAGGTTCTATACATACTGCAAATGTTTTGCTGATATTTATTGTGAGCAGTTTTTGCTCATGTATCCTAACTGTGACCTTAGAAATATATTCATTTTATTTCTTAGAAGAACATTTAACATTTAGACTGTATTAAGCCTGCATTTTCAAATTATATTTGTATCCATGTTTGGTTATTACATCTGCAAATCAATATTTATTTATTGATTATTTAAAAGGACCATGCATATTAATTAACACTTATGTAAATATGCCAGAATTAGCCAAAAGGCTAGTTTACATCAGTAGTCCCTTGCCAGATGTTAAAAGGGCTCCCTAAAAAGATCAAGATTAAACAAAGATAAAATAAAGTAAAATAAAATCAAAATAAGGAGGTAGAGGAGAAACCAAAACACTAACAAACATACAAACAAAAAAGAGAAGAAAAAAAAGTACAAATGGCACCATACGATTAAAAATGACTAAAATCTACATAAGGACATGATATGACAGTCTTTGAGAAAGTGTCCATGGACATAAAATACATTCATAACACAAAAATGTCATGATATAATGAATTTTGCCAGTCACAAAGTTAACTTGCAGTGAGCATGCGCCCTTTCTGTTGCACAACAGACACAACCTCAGGAGTCATCTGCATTCCTCTCACAACGATATAGCCTCTGAAAGCACTAGCCAACTTCTCAGGGTTTCCGGTGCAGCCAACAGATAGCAAGGACATCTCTGTGTTGCGATAGTTGACAGTTATGGCAAAATAAGAAGTGCTATTAATGTCGGTCAGCAGTATTTAAGCAAATGTTAACCTACAATGGGTTCTGACATTTGCTTTCCACCCTTCTTGCTCACACAAACTGCTTTTCCTGCATACAGCCAAAGCCTGCTAATGCATGATTTGTCAATCTTACTTGGATACAATCACACTACAAATGGAAACCAGAAAACTGCATTCCAAAGCAACTACATTCTTTTTTTTTTTGGCAACAGAGATTTGGAATTCTAACTACCAGTAACCATCAAACTAAAGCTAGAAAACACAAAGCTTAACATTAAGCAAAGTAAGCCAAAACAGCCTTTAACTCCATATCTAGGTCAAAATGTTTCTATTTAATTCGATTTTTTTTAATTCAACTGCCAAGTCTTTCTGTTGCAGACTAGCAAAGGTTTTGTTGTTTTATTGTTCTATTTTATGGGGACACAAGTTTGAGACTTGGACTGGAGTCTCACTGAAGTCGCACACCAACGTCATTTATTGACAGCCTGAAAAACCTGACTTTCCCCCACTCTCAAAGACTTCAGACTTGACCTGGACTTGTGACCAAAGACTTTAGACTTGACCTGGACTTGTGACTTGTGTCCATTCCTGTATTTTGGTAAGATAAAAGTGAAAGGATTTAAGGCCTTGTTAAACCAAACAAGGTCAACCCCCAGCTCAAGCTTTATGGCAAAAGTAATTGAGTTGTCTTTACAGTTGAAGGGGTTGCAGACTCACTCGCCTTTCTGCCCCCTGTTCAGTCATTATACTTTTTACACATCTCCACTATTTATTTAAATGTTTTTTTGCTAGCTTAGCCCCGATCTTAGCTTAGCTGTGCTCGCTGAAAGTGTGAAAAAAAAATTAATCCAAAGTTCTCTTTGTGCCCACAAAAACACTGTTTTGTGGACAGAGGAAAAGGCAGACCCATGAAACTATAAAATAACTTATTTTTACTGCACTCCCTGTCTGTCATAGCCTCTTATCTAGTGCCCCTCTCTCTGTGTGCTGTGATCTTACCCAGCACTGATGCACACCAAATGGAGAACTGAAAGATGAAAGGAGTAACTGATGAGGGAGAGGGGGGAAAAAGTGTGTGTGTGTGGGGGTGTGGGGGTGGGGAGAGAAAAGCCAAAAAAGGCAGACCGTCTGGAAAAGATGTTTTGTCCCATTTATGATTGAAAACTGAGACCAGTTAAGCTGTGAATCACACAAAAACATAGTTTAACCAACCCGTTCGACCAGGTGCCACAGGAAAAAAAATGAAGGAATGGTGCCCCTAAAGCTAGCTCAAGGGGCTCAGATCCCTCTGTTTTTCTTACCCATTCGTCACTCTTCTTAGTACTTAAGTTAGAGGAAAGTTAAACAACAGTTGACTTATACCAAAATGTAAAGAAGTGCAAAAAGTCAACTTTCTGGTGATCTCATAGCTCTCCTTTGTAAGCTGTGAACCTGTGGCGTGACAGTGTGAAAAATCCAGCACATCTCAAGAGACAGCCATTTACTTCTTCAAATTTACTGATCCTGTCATCTCCCTGCGTCACTTACACACCATGGACCTGAATGCCGCCCATCAGGGGCTTTGGATGTGATTTTGAAGAGTCTGAAATCATTCCCCACCTCACTTCCTCACCCTAGTTGAACCCCTGCCATCATCTGTCAGCACATGTTGCGGTGCATCTGTTGCACTGTCCCAAGATGCATTATTCACGGTCCTTGTGAGAACTGGGTCACAGAACACGAGTCCAGTTTAACACTGTTCCCTCCATCGGTGCTGTAAAGCCTTTTTAACACAGAACCAGGAAAAGAACAGGCTGTACATTTTGTGAAAGAATGATGGGGGCAATGCAAGGAAACATGGGGGAATATAGTGAGATCATAAAGGAGACATGAAGAGGAAACAGATGAATTAATGTATTTTGACCTCAACTCCTCCTCCTCCTCCTCCCCCCTTTTGAACTCATGATGCACTTGAAGTGCTCTTGTAAAAAGTGTGTGTCTGTAGGTCTGTGCCAGAGACAACAGACCCTACAGTCAGAATATTCTGTTCTAGTACAGTTCGGCACAAAGAACAGATGCCTAAACAATGTGTAGGGTTGATCTCACTGAATCAGGGTGTGATTTGTCCTGGAATCAAACAGCTGCCTCTTGGCCGAGTTCCTAAGTTGTCCTTTTTCGCTCTCTGAACAAGAATGTTGTTCCTTGTGTGTAGAGGGTATGTCGAGATTCCTGTGATTCACAGCACCAAGGGAGGGTGACAGGAGATGAAAAGATACAAACAAGATGTTTTATGACCGATGTTTAGTGTAAGTGGGATGTACGTAAGCAATGTAGGATTTAGAGGTCTAGTGGCGTATTGTGTTTCAAAGGAGTAGTGGTCTGCTTTGTGTCCTTGTGGCATTTTGGCCTGGAGATGAAGGGTAGCAGATCGGGAATCCAGTTTTGCCCGTGTGGGTATGTGTGTGTTTGTTTGTTACTCAGCATTTCGGATCAGTGCAGAGGAGGATACCCCCAGCGGTGTTTACTTTTGTCTTTGTGGGCTGAGCAAGAGGGACCAGATGTATTTGATTTATTTTGGTGTGACTCAACATCAGCACAGGGCCAGGCCCAGCCCTTCCTCAAAGTCCCAGGCTGACAGTGCTCATCAGCCATTGGTTTCAACAGGATCTTGACAGTGACTGCAGTACTCCTTGAATATACACATTCACATTGACTGTTGGTTGATTGTAACAAGGCGAAATAAATATTTCTGTCATGTAAACATCTTTGTCAAGGTATCTGCCAGACATAAGAGTCATAGCCTGAATAAGCATTTCTGTTTAACAGGACTATATTACTCATCATTATAAATTACTCTGGCCTGATTACTGTCGGAATTCCAGCCGCGCCACAAAACCAGAGTGAAATGAATTCTAGTATTGGTTTTCTAAAAAAGAAAAGGGCTGGTTTACCTCAGTTGGTAGAGCAGCCCCCCCATGTAAAGGGGCTGCAGCCTTTGTTGCACTGCTTGTAGATTTGAGTCATGTCTTTCTAAAGCTGTCCTATCAAATATGACCCCTTGTATCTCCATCTAACAGCTGGAAGTCCATCTTACTCTAATACATTACTTAAACGTTTCAGACAGGCATGTGCTACACTGGAAAAAGTCCCCCTCCAAAACCAAGGAAAAAAAACTTTTTTCAAGGTACTTTTACTTTGAAATAAGTAAAAAAAAATCTGCCAATAGAACAAGTGAAAATTTGCTTTGTAAGATTTCTTAAAATAAGACGTAATATTTCGAAAACTGTAATCTTAAAATGAGCAGGGAAAACTTATTTTAAGCAATATTTTACCACTAAACTTAGTGTCTCAGAATAAACCAGGAATATTAACAATTAGTATTTTTTTCACTCAAATTTTTTTTTTGCACTGCTAAATTTCATGTCAACTTCTTCATTTGAGATATATTCACCTTAATTTGAGTTGTATTATAGGGCACTTCTCTAGGTTTAAGACAATCTTGTACTTGAAATAAGATTACAAAGTTTAATTTTAGCATTTTGAGATATAATGTTTTCTCATAGTTGGATATACTAATATTCAGTCATGTTGTTTTTTAGGATAAGCCACCTATGCTCAAAAGTTGGCGTTTCATTGTGTGCATGTAGTTGGAGGATGTATATTTTGATCTGATTTAGAAGAAACAGTGCCTGAAAACTGTAACCCACCCTTATAAACAACAACTTTTCTTTCTTTCTTTCTTTCTTTCTTTCTTTCTTTCTTTCTTTCTTTCTTTCTTTCTTTCTTTCTTTCTTTCTTTCTTCTTTCTTTCTTTCTTTCTTTCTTTCTTTTCTTCAATGGAGCTGTTTTCTGATAGATTTGGAAATAAAATGCATTTACTTAAATCAAGTGAAGTGTTTGTCTCAAATCAAGATTATCCTTCTTCAACAAATAAGATCTCAGCTTGAAAAATGTATGAAATGTAAAATAAACCTTGTTTCTTCTAAATTACAACTCAAAGCAAGATCATTTCAAGATTGTATTCCACTTAACAAGATTTAAGATGCATTGTCTTAAAACAAGTCCCTCTATCTTGCCCAAATGTTACTTGTTAAGTAAATGTATATTAAATCAAGTGGGATAAGACATTTTGACTAAAAATGACACCATTTCACTTGGTAAGATTTTGAGTTTTTGCAGTGTAGAGGCCATGTTTTGTATTTCAAAATGATCAAGAGCAAGAAAAGAAGGAAAATCAATTCATAGACAAGACAGAAGTAATGATGTCATAGATATATTTTTATAGGGACATAAATGTGACTAAGAGCTATGATCGAGAAATGATAAGACACGTGGTTTAGATGGACATCCTGTGATAGAAAGTCCTCTAAACCATTTGTTATGTTTCTCTTCTAACAGTGATGATACGTGAACAGACCACATCAACTGTGATTTTATCTGATAAGCGTGATGCCTAAATAAGTTAAAGTCCTGTGTTCTACATGCTGATATCATCTGACAGGTGACTAGAGACTTGAAGTGAAACAGTTGGACTGTTTCCTACAGTTTGTCAGAGGTGCATAGGTTCCGGGCCCACTGTGTCCTCTTACAGGGAGTTTGTTTGAAGGTTCAGTGTGAGGTCATTTGGAGATGTCAAATCTTGAAACCTTATTTCCAAAGCATTTCTATTGTTTTAAAAATCTGTGCCAGAGCTAAAAGCAGAATGAGATGAATAACTACTTTTGATTTAAAGAAAGGGCTTTGTATTTCTGAGTGGGAATTTATCTATTTCTAACTCAATTCTAAATGAGAAGAAAGATGTAATGTCACATTAGACGGGTGTTTTTGTGATGTGTGGTATTTTGTTAGTTGAGTTTTATAACCTATGTATATCATGACTTCTGGCTCCTTTATAAAACCAGATAATTGAAAACATGATACAGTCATCATTAAATCATTAAATTTACCGACACCGTAAAAATGCCTTCGTCAATTAAGGAGGCCAAGTTTGGATTTGCTCTTGAAAGAGGAGAAAGAACTTCCAGTTGAATTTTCTCCCACTTTGTTTTTAAGGGCCCTGACTTTTAATTACAGCTGTTATTTTTGTCATCAGTCCCCCTTTGATTTGTTGGTTCTGGATCAGGATTCAAGTGAAGCTGGTTTTGTTATAAAACCTTTCTAGGCTGTGTCTGAATCTGACTCCCGGTCTGCTGGTGGGAGTTTTGGAGCAAAGGATGCAAGGGAGGGTTTGATTGGATGCAGGTGTTGAAACAGTGTCAGGGTGTGGGTGGAGATGGGATGCAGTGGACCAGGTTAGGAGGTCAGGGTTCAAGCAGGAACATGATTTATGTAAAGGATGCATTTCAAAGAATATAATTAGATGGATAGATCAGAAACATTTGGCAATATTACGTGAAAATGATCTTTCTTACTTCTATTTGAGCTTTTTTTTGTCGCAGTCTTCATGTTTATTTACAGGGATAAAAAAAAGGCTTGTATTACTAGCAGCTAATAACCACTGTAAAAAATATGTAGGCCAGTGTTTTCATTTTCTTTTTTCCCTGTCTACACCAAACAAACACTTATAACATCGCAGTGTCTTTGTGCACATTTGCAGCCAAGACAGGGCCAGGCCTGTCCCCCCTCTCTCCACCCCACCTACCCACCCGGAGATATTGTTTCTGCCTGGACATCTGTCCAGCGTTGGCAGTTGCAGATGTTGTTGACGGCTGTGAAGCCGGGAGGAAGTTCCAGCCACTCCAAAGTCCAAATGTTTCTTTTTACATTTCCCCCTTTTTTTGTCACATCTGTAAGAAGAGGAGGCATGCCTTTGAGAGTGATAGGAACCACATTTCTTCTTCCCTCGAGCACAAGAGAACCGGTCATATGTAAATTGATTGTTGTTGTTGTTGTTTTTTTCTCGTGGTATGGGGGATTCCAGTGTGTTTTAATTGCAGCTAGGGTGTATCATAATCTTTTAAAAACATCCTCAGACACAGACACACAGACATGCACATCAAGCGGGTGACTCATAGCATCGTCCGATGAACAGCTGAGTTTAACTGAGACCTCCTGTGAAACTGGGAATTAATACCAGCCTGCAAAAAGATACGCATGTGCATTGTTGAGACAGATTTCTTAACGAAACTAAACTCTAAGAGTGTTACAAAGAACCCAGATGGAAACCTCAGAGGCATTGCTGTATGTTCTTAAGTCATCATTTCATAAGAATAGAAATGAGAAGAACTATTTATAATTCAAAGACGAGCACAGAACAAGGCTTTTTAGCAAAGTCTTTTTTATACATTTGTTGTTGTTTTTTTCACTCTAACAGTCCTGATTGTTTTTTGCATCAAGCTGCTGCTGTTGTTCATTTTTCTGTCTCTCCTCTCCATGTACTGAATCCATTACTGAGAGCATTACAGCATCAGCAAAAGATTTATTTTTTTCTTCCCCTTTTTCTCCCAAGGCCATGGCAGCAAGCAAAGCCTGCGGAGAATTTAAGATGCTCTTGATCGCTCTGTGCTCTTCTTGTCTTGCTTCTCTTTAATCCTGATTGTCTGCTTTGCTCTTTGGACCTCCAGCATGGTGGTGGGCAGCCAGAGTCAGTGCTGATTATTTAAGGGTCACTGTTCATCAAACTTTGAGGTCAGGAGTAGTTAATACACTTTAGATCGGAAGATGGCCCCGTGTTTCTGACATGTTGAGCTCACTACGTCAAACTCAATATACTGGGCTACATTTTATTTTTTAAGTGAGTCATTCCCGTTCTCAGATGAAAACTGATGGATTTAGGCGAAACTGTGAAGTTTCTTAGTGCCATGGGACTTGTCTGCTCCAAGAGAGCCCCCTCTAACTTTCCCTCCTCGCTGTACAGTGTATGATCTTGATTTGTTTATGATTCATTCTCTTCCTCCTAAATGCTTTCCTCGATGCAATTTTGTAATTATTTTTGTTTTGTATCATTGCCAACCAGCTTGATGATGATTGTATCCAATTAGCTGAATGAGACGTAATTATCATCAGTGCTTAGAGAATCACTTTAAGTTGCTCAATAGGGTTTTTATATGCACTCCCAAGCTTGGCGTAATCATAAACAACAAACCAATAGTTTCTGCCAGTATGACAAATGATTCTCCATGACTGATATTAATCCTCTTGGTACTCTTTCTGAACTTTTCCTGTGTGGTGGATGTATATCTCTTAGCTGTTGGTTAAGCTTTTGATTCTTTTCACTGAGTCTGTCTTTAGAGCCCAGCATGACATTAGCACACCCAACTAGTGGAGTTGAGATGTTCTGAACTGAGTCGTGGGACAGGATGTGGACCCGAGAAGTTCCTGTGTAATCGCCGTGGAGATCTCACACCACCGTTCCAACTCTGTAAATGCTTTATGAGCCTCTGTGTACGGCTCCTCACAGCTGAGAATGCAAACTGCTCTCAAATGGAGGTTGAGAAGCTAATTGAATAAGACAAGGGTTTACAATATCAAGTATCAACCGTAGCATCTCTTGAACTCTGGTAATTATACACTGAGATACACAAGTTAGAAAGCGCAGACACATAATCGTATTTGAGTTTACACGCTCGCACACACGCTAACTGATTCACATGAATACAGACAGATGAGCAATTGGCAGAAACCCAGTTTGATTCAGAAAAAGAAACAAAGTGATGAAGTGTGAGGATAAGGATGCATCTCTACAGGGGTCTGCCACTTAAGCAGCTGGCTGTGCATTGTTCTAAACTGTGCTCAATTAGCTGTCTGGTTTTGGGTTGTTGATGTAGATTGAGTGTGTCTGAGAGAATGCAAACTTCACATGCAATAGTTTGAGATTTCAGGGAAAAGTTTCTTGCACTGATACCCAGGGGCGTGTCCAGAACTTTTGACCGGGGTGGCCCAACTGAGGCTCTCACATAGGCAGTGGTGGCCATTGCATTTACAAATAAATACATTTACCCTTTCTGTCTTCACAACCTACATTTATTATTTATTATTAAATTATTAAGTATTAAACAGTTGGGGGTATTATCAGCTCAGGGAGAGCCAAGATTGTTGTTTTTGTCTGCTCTAGCTCTTTATGGCTAGCTAAGCGAACCTCAAATTCACTCCACAACATAAGGATGGTTTTGATTTTTCCCTTATGACCAACTCTTAAAAGCAAATAAGCATATTTTCCAGCCCATCAAACATTTTTTTTGTTGTTTTTTTAAAGTCTTGATTACGCGTAACACCAATCCTCTAGGCTAACGCTCTATTTGATGAGGAATGTTTTATGGGTGATCAAACACTGACTCATTCAAACCAAAGTTTAACAGTCTTTTGGTTTTAAAAGAGTCTAGCTCACTTAGCCTCGATTCATGTCTGTTCTGAAGCGTCCTGGTTTTCTGATTGGTGTGAGTCAGGCTTTACACTAATAACTTCCATCGGCTTGGCTGAGTTTGGCGCGGTACGGCGATGAGGCGGCAGATTTTGTGGTGAAACTGGCAAAGGGTCTTAGGATGATGAAGCAAGCTGATGGGTTTTTCGGAGGGGGATGGGTTTAAACTGAACATTTGGTGCCTGTCGCTAACTCCGAACTCAAAGCAAAGGTTGGACCCAGGGGCTGGAAAGCAGTGTGGGGACTCTCGGATTGAAAGGGTTAGGGGGCAACAAACATCGTCTGTAATTGTGGTTGTGAGGGTTTTTGGGTTTTTCTGCAGGCTTGCATATTCTCCTTTAAAATTTTTCATGTCTGTGGAGCATGCCCCTGCCAGTCCCAGCACAGAATGCAGCTGGAAGACGGCTGAACTGCAGACTGAGACCTCGCATAGCATTGCAGAGGAAGCACACAATGAGAACATACATATTTAATCTGCAAGACAGGAGACACTGAAAGAGGCCTGTGTTCCGTTCAAGGCCATGAAAACAGGGAAAATCTAAATGAGACCATGCTGTCAGTTCATGTCGGAATGCCTTTTATTTCAGACCCTCTCTTTAAGAAAGTTTGTGTTGGAAAGCTTTTGGCCACACTGGAGGATAGATGTGTTGTCTCTGACCTCTTCTCTGATTAAAACAAACATCCTCAAACAAAAAAACTCAGTGAATGTTTCCCTCCATTGTCTTTTTCTGTGTCTGTGTTGACAGGATGATTGTATGTTAATTTGTATGTCTGTTGTCACATGGGAGTTATGCTATTCAAAATTAACAGCAGTGCTTTGCTAATCTCAGAGCATCTGTGTGAGCCACTTGTATACACACACACACTGTGTTTGTGGTCAGTCTATCTATAGGAACGGCCTCAACAAGCTATAGGAATACCCAACAACACACCAGCTGCCCACGCTGCTCTGTAATTAGTGCATTGAATCCACAGAGCTCTGATGTCGCCTGGCTGACTTTCAACACTGTGGGGAGATCAGGATCCCCTGTGATGACTTGCTCTTATTTTCCTGCCAGTTCCTTTTTATATCTTTGTCGAAATATGACTTTTACGAAACAACCCAGATAGAAATGAATCTTAACAAGCCTATCGCGTATGGAGCCCAGGAAAAGAAAACTTGTAAAAAATATAATTGAATTGAACGGACTATAAAGTTTCTCTCAACTTGATGTAAAAACAGAAAACGGGAAGAGAAGGAGTGAGAACAGCAGGACTGAATGTTTATTTATTTCAATTAGATACCCCTGCATGCCTTATTCATTTCCCCAAGGTTTCTTGTTTGATACCATACTTGTACACACTGATTGCCGTAATCAATAAAGGAACATAAACACATCAGTCGGACATAAATGAGGCCTTCAGCTGTTTGCTTTTATTTGGCTCATGTTTCCTGTTATGTGTGCTTCGTATCATTGAAGAGCCAGTCAGATTGTTGATTTTTAAGTAAGGGTTAGCTAATGAGCGGGTTAATTTCACACTTTCATGTTAAGATGAGATTGACAGACTGATATTGAAATAAGACTCAAAATGTAAGCTTTCTTCTGTCCTTGTCTGTCCTAGGTGCTGCGTGGTGCTCAGCTCATAGCTGTGGCATCAGCTGATGGAGGGGCTACAGCAGTTGAGGGCTCCCCACTCCCTCCTGACATCCAAGTGCAATACGTCCAACTAGCACCTGTCGCTGACCATACAGCCACGGTACAGGTAAAACAACAGACAAATACACTCAACTCAACTCCACTCAACTTATTATACAGCACCTTTCATACATAAAAACATGCAGCCCAAAGTGCTTCACAGAATAACAGAGAGACAGAAAACACAGCAATGGTAAAATTAAAAAAGGCATGATTAGAAATGAAATACTTAAAAATAAAAGAAATCAATACAGTAAAATTAGAAAAGTTAAGAATAAGGCAGAGTTAACAAGATCAAATGAACACAAGAAATAAATAGATAAATAATTCAATTTTTAAAATAATTAATTATTTTTTTTATAATAAGATAAATAAATGTTAAAGCAATGATTAAATAATAATGATAACAATAATAATAAAAATAATAATAATGCAGTCCAGGGCTAAAAATAAACTACTCCAAATTAAAAGCTATATTAAAAAGGTAAGTCTTAATTTACACAGAAAATCAAAATACAGGCTTTCCCAGAAATGTTTACGCATGTACACAAAATGTTTTGTTTGTTACTGGATAGCAGTCCAAGGTCTCACAGGCAGCTATCATCTGAGGTATAACAGACCCATGTACTAATCTAAATCAGTCTAACTTCACATGTCAGGTTTTATGACCTGTCTTCCATAGTAAATGTGTTCCCCATCTCTATCATTGTTCTTCAATACATGAACCAGTCAGTTGTTCACTGATGTTATAATCTCTACACAATGCTTTGCTCGAAGATACAAGCATCAGAAATGTCAATGCATAGAGATAACTGTTTGCGCATTTAATAGATTAAATGCTATTTTCAGATGTAAGTCCTCGATTTGAAAGTTTACTTTGAAAAGAAGCTTAAGCCTACCGAAAATATTTGTCTTCTGTAAACTTGCATGATGCCAAAGAGTTATTGTTATGGCTCAGCTGTTATTAATATCTCAGCTTTGTATCACACTTGTCATTTTTTTGTTAGCTTGCTTTGTCAAATAGAACTGAACACACAGTCTCTCTGCTGGCTTCCCTGGTCATGGTACTGATGCCTGTCAGAGCCACACAATAACATTTAGATAAACAGGTGATACCAAACTCTCTGTCATACCAAACAAACAACTAAACACAGCAAAAACCTCAAGTTGTAGACAACAATTCAAACACGGGAATAATTCGGTACTGTCTGAAACTGTCCATCAAAGCTCATCCCTAACATTATTAGTTCATCTTTTTTTTTTTTTAACTGCAAGTAATATTTGTTGTTTAAAAAAACATTACCCAAAATGTATAAAATACAGATATTTTGACTTATAAGATGTTTTATATGTTTATATATTTCTTAAAACGGTTAAAATCAAGTAAAATAAATAAAGTTCAGGTAAAATCAGGAAAAGCTTAAGGTGCATTTCGACCAAGAGTTCTGGGTTCTTTTAACCCCCAGAACTACTTTCCCCAGAACTAAATGTTCCTGTGCCCTCATTGTTGTCTGCGTTTCGACCGCAGGCTGACGTCCCGGGTAGATTGTGCTAATCAGGCCAGTGACGTATGGAGAAAAAAAATTATATTAAATAATATTTTGAAATCTTAATAGAAACCTAAACAAGTATGCATTCCCAGGAACTCCCTCTGTGTTTCAACAACGGTGTTAACTCCACAAACACTGTAACGTTCAACCGAAAGTCCCAGGACCTTTGAAAAGTACTACCCCCCAAGCAGGGGCTTTTCAGGGGGAAGACTATCTACCCCAGAACTAAATTTAGACCCTGGTTCCTCTGGTCGAAATGTACGTAGTTCCAGGGTAAAGTTCCTAGTTCCGGGGTAAAGTTCCTGCGGTGGAAAAACGCCTTTACTGGTCCCTGTAGAGCCAAGCGTTGCCATTAGCTGGCTGACGGTCCAAGTAACTTAAGCATCTCACTTAATCCTCTGTGAGTGTCCTGGACAGATGTCTGTTAAAGTTAAAAGTCGCCTCGCCTTGATGTTCTTTTATGTATTGAACATATTGTTCTGCTCTTCCTTCTTTTAGTCTTTGAGAGCAAAACACACAATTTATGGCCCTCTTTCCCCACCCTTACAGTAACTATGCTCAAGTGTGAGACCAAATCTGAGTCATCAGTGTTGGAGCTAAAGTTGAGTCATGATTCTTGAAAATCCGGATTTGAGTTAGACTAAAGTCTGACTCGTGGACTCGGCTATCACAACACTTTGGTTACCAGAGAGAGGTCCAAATGTTTTGGTTCCACTTTTGGGAAGTGGTTGTGCTGTCCATCTTCTTGTTCAGTCTATTATTTGTTAAGTTATTAGAATGTGAAAGAAATCAATGTTATTTCTGTAACTTAGTTAACATTCTGAGAGATGCAATGGGTCAGCCTCCACTATTATGATCTTTTTTTCTCAAATACGTTGTGAAATCCACATAGCTCTCAGTTACTATGACGGCGGTTCAGACAAACCTTAATTTAACATAATGAACTGGAGTTGCAGTGTTTGAAGGAGAAGAGTGGTGAGTAGTAGATATACCTTAAACCCCGGGATGGTTGAGCTTGTTGTGAAACAGCCACATGTGTATTCCGGATGGTGCACAGACACACAGCAAGCAGCCTTTGAAGTGGTCAGGTTAACTCTATAAAGAATAGAAAACAACAGCACATCACCATTGTTCTCTCTGCTTTCTGTTGAATATTGTATCCTTTATTATCCCCACAACATCTTTCCCCCCAAGTCTACATTTTCTACGCTCTAACTCTGATGTGAGTCAACTTGTGTGTTGTGTTGTTTTTGTACAAACAAAAGAGAACTTCAAATGAATAATGGCTGTGTAATATACCAGCCTTGTCATGCTATGGATGCCCCTGTAGATGTTATTTTCCCTTTGAAGCAAGCAAAAAGCAAATGTGGATCAGACATGCATCAGGTTCTTTTTATCACATTTTCATAGCAAGACTTTCTCTTGTTGTCTGTTTGATGTCAGTAGTTGTCCAGGTAATTGGTTTCTTTCCCCTGTGAGTGTAGAAATTGATTTAAGCATCTTGTGTTAATTAATGTTGTTGTGTTTGGATCACAAAAGAATGGATTCACACCAAAACCGCTCTTTATTTACATATTCACAGGCATCCAAAATGGTGGATGTAATACACCATGCAATGTATTACAAAGGCCTGTGCTCCATGTTGCTTGGCACAGCGAGCAATCAAAAATGTTTGTTTACTTTAACTGATTTGTTTGAAGTGAATTTTAAGTCTGAGACGAGGTCAGTTTTTCCTATTGTTTGATTTGACACAGATTTGAACACAACTCAGCAAAGACAGCCAGACGTCTGACCAGTCATCAGCTCTGGGTTCAGTAAGGGCACATGGACAAAATAACAGTCAGTTCACATTGTTCTGTCTGTTGATCAAACAACACTAAGACATGTTCAAAGCAGATTTCTGTTCATCTTCAGTCCCAAAATAAGATCTAAGAAAAAAGGTTGGTGCTTTAGCAAACGTGTAAATAACCTATTTAATAGTAGCCTATAACTAACAACAGGAAAATGTGTACTGAATACAATGTATTATAGTAAAGTAAGGACAGAGAACAGAATTCACCACATATAAATCTGTATCTTGAAGACACATTTTACTAACTGAGTTGAGTAGTCTATACGGGTGAATAGAAAGTCGACCTGTCTGGCACTGATCCAGATGATAACATTGTCGGCTTGAAGTTCGGAGTTCACAGAAAGGTTTTCACTGTTCTTTTCCCCTCTTTCTGAAAAGTGTTGAATCAAGTGAATTGCTCTCATCTGTCTCCAGACATGCTGTAGCATTTATACAAATTCTTGAAAAATTACTTAGGCTTTTGCATTTATTTATCTCTGCATTTTTTCCTTTCCTTTTATTTAATAGTTTCCATTACTCAAGGCAGATAAACTGGGGGTTAACACAAAGACATGTTTCTACTTCAGAGGCCACTTGTGCGCTTATTTGTGATGATGTTTGTGGCTTGTTTTTCATGCAGCATGACTCTTCTGCTGCCCTGGTCTAGATTTTGGACTCATGGCTATTTTAAGCAGAATTGAAACTGAAAAGCCAGACCAGTTTCTGATACATACAATTCAAAGCAACAGAAAAGTACTCTCTCAGTACTCGCAAATAAGAGCAAGGCCAGTTCAACATGCCCAGTGTTTTGCACTCATGATTGAAAAACCAACTGATGAGTTTTATTTTACACTTTTTTATTGCCAGTGGTTACACTGTGTCAGCCTGATGTGTTGTTTTTGTGTTTGTTCTGCTGTGGTGCAGCTGTGAAGCACTCAATGCTGTTGTCTAGTGACAGCATGCTGGGCTGGAGGGAGGATTAAATGCTGCAGGTGTGTTTGAGGGAACCTTTGGCGTACATAAGAGGAAGGAATGAGTCACTTTTCATGGTCATCATCCAGGACTGAGTCATGAACTCCTCTCATCTTTTAAGGGGTTTTTGTAGCCACACAAAACCTCAGTGTCTGACATGAGCCATAGAGACAGTCAAAAAGCATTGAAATACAAAAAATATATATATATAACTTGAGATGTCTCTCTTTGCCTGTCACCATACAACTTTTTGAAATTACACACTGTTCAACTTGCAAAAAGTATTTATGGCAACTTTTCAGTCCTGGACCTTCATCAGGCAAACAGTTTACAGAGGAGAGCAGAACAGCTTAAAAAGGGTGTGGCTATCAGTCTGCGCCTAATCAGCATCATAGCATCAGGTGTAGGTAAATAAACCAAAATTGAAAATGCATAACGCCATCTTTCTGACTAAATAGATATAACAAAACTAAAAAACGAGCAATCAAGCAATTAAAGATCTTGATAACTTTTTTCCCACCCTAGTAAAATAAAAGGTCCAAAAACGCCTTATCCCCCTTTTATTCATTTTGTCCTATCACATAAAAGATAAAAATATCTGTCTTCTAGTCACTATCATCTGGCTTAATCTCTCAAGGATGAGGCAACAACAAATTCTAGACAGTTGACACTGGCTGACAAATATATAACTGCATGATAACAGAGAAAAAAAATAATAACAAGAGTAATGTTAAAGTTTTTGCTTTTGAAGACACTTGAGGAAGTGCAGTTTTATGCACTGGGTCAATATTTCAACAGTGGAGGTTGTAGCTTAAAAACACATGATCCCTCACTCTTAGGTCTGCACATTTTTCATGTGTAAAATCTTGTTGCTTTTTACTATGTTCCAGGCTGCTGAGCTGACCCCGGCCCTGCAGGCGGACATGGAGGTGAAAGAGGCAATCCAGGGTGCCATCCAGGGAGAGAACGGGGAGGTGGTGCAAATTGTCACATCTGTGGCCACCTGAGAACTCTGTCTTGTTCAACATAGTCCAGCTCCCTTTTTGACAGCATCTCCCAACCAATCTTGATGAAATATCAAGAGATCAAACTGCTCACAGTCTGAAAAGCTATCAAGTAAAGGAACAACGTTTTAACAAACATCTGATGAAACACAGGGAAGAAGCATTTCCTATTTTTTTTTTGTTTTCCCCAACAAACTGTTCAACTTGTTGCCAACCAGATGTCCCCATGTGGAAATGTTCTGAGAACTTGAAAAGATCCTGATAGGCTAAAATCAGCTGTGGTCTCTCTGTTGTTTTCATCACCAGGAGGACCTGACTCTCTGCAGAACACGCAGTGGGATTACAATGTGTTTAGGGAGGATGCTGCTTATGCAGACCATCAGCCTGCCACTTCATCAGCAGAGATGCTTGTTTACATCAGCCTTGGAAAACAGTGAAGTTATTTGGAGTTAAGATCCTTGGCTAACCCCCTGAAAAACCACATGAGGGTCTTTAAAGCCCCCGAATCCCACCTCAAACATTACTATGCTCCTTTTCCTGTCACTCTTGTCACGATGAACTGCAACAGAAAGCAGTTTTAGCTGAGCATAGCTACCCTTGCTTTTGTTTCATTTGGTTCCTTGTCACTCTCCATGATTCAGTCCATACTATGTCTCCAGGCTGTGGTTGCTGCCTTCCTTACTTCCCTCAGCTTGTTTTTATGTTGCTTGTTCCGCACAGCTTTTTTTGTTTGTTTGATTTATGTAATTGTATCATAGCAAAATATTTGAAGGGCTTTAATTTTGGAGGTAGAAGACCATAAAAATAGAAGACATGGTGCCAGTGGTAGACAGCACAAGTGGCTTGGAGAATACCAGGGAAACCCTGAAGTTGTTTATTTCCCCCTGTTTTTTGTCTGTTGGAGATACATTCATGTGAATAAAACATGTTTGTGGTTGCAATAAAAGTGAGTTTTTACTTTTTTTTTTTTTTGCTTTTCCGCTACATTTCTAACAGCTGTGGCTACCAAGATGGCTTCAAAGATTTCCAAGACATGACTTCTCTTTCATCCATTACAAAATAGACGATTGAAGGCTGATTTGGTTTTTGAGGTCTTGTCTTATGTCAAGCTTATTTGTTTATTTTTTCTCAAGTAAATATATATCATGTCAACTTTACTTACCAACAGATTACTGTAATGTTAGCAGTACTGCCACCAAAACAAAACAGAACCCTTTTTTACTGGTACTCTAAAAGGTTTTGCCCAGAATGTTGTCATTAATTGGGTGCTCTAGCCATGAAAGTTTATTTTTATCTGTAATGATAATTGTTCAAGTGCACTCTGCTCGCTGTATGTTCATGCATATATTTTTGGAGTAAATGCAAAAGGAATGTGTATTTTGTGAGGTTGATGATCAACTAATGATGAATTTCTCTGCAGCTGACAATAAAAGAGATCAGCGAGACACTGCGGCTGTGTGCTGTTTTGGAGAAGTTTCCCATGCTCAGTGTGATGTAATCGAGGGAATAACTAGGCGACAAACTGAACTTGATAAAAACAACATCCATGGTCTTGGCTACTTCCTCTTGTTTCCCTTTAGTCTGTTTTTGCTGTCTCTGACCCCACTTTATATGCCTCAAACTCAACAAGTCATCTTAAAGCCTGTTTACTCCCCTTTTCATTAAACTCTTAAGCTGGGGTAAATTTACAGGGACAGACTGGTGGGTCCATCCCTTTTGAAATAATCTTGATGTAGTTGAGTTCAAATGTTGGCTTGGATGACTGTCTCCCCCCTGTGACCCCTTCCATTAAATCTTGGACTTGGAAGGGAACAGACTTTGCTTGTTACAGGGCCTTTCTCTTCACTTTTACAACCCTGGGCTTCATCCAGGAGCTGGAGCAGTTGCCATGGCAACAGACCTTTTTTTTTGGGCTGCCCTGAAAGTATCCTGCTAAAAACAGAAAAAATGAGTGATAGAGATATGAGATTGTTTGGAAGCTGATTGCATGTTAGTAGAAGAAGGAGTGGAGTGACGGACAGAGATCAGACGGTGTGTCTTTCTCTTCCTTCTCTCAGCAGCTCTGTGATCTGCAGAAGAAATGGCTGCTCTGCTGGCGTCTGTTATAACATGCAAGTACCAACCTCCCCTTGTCTGGCTTTAACTTTGGCTACATATCTTCCCCCTGCTCAAAGGTTTTACAAGCATGGAGGAGTTATGTCAGGATGTAAAAATGATGATGGAAAATATTTGTTAGAGCAAAATGTCCAAACACGATGTGTCTCCAGGATCATAAATCTCAAATTGTTAATCTTGGGTAAACAAGCACCCAGCAGCCTGGGTTTCTCTGTCTAATGCACATGGAAAGATTACACTGGAGAAGAAATGTCACAGCCTACAGCATATACATATTTATTTATTTCTCAATTACTGCATACTCTAAAAGGTCAAAACGAGGCATGCAATACTTGCCTATTGAAACATTTATTTTTTGTTCCTTAATTTTTCATGTTTTTTGTCTTTTTATCATACTGAATCCTGGATGTTTGTGTGTCTTAAATCATTGGTTCCCAAACTTTTCAGCCCGCAACCCCCAAAATATAGGTACCAAAGACTACCGCCCCCCCTCGAAGCAATTAAATGTTGTTTAATACTTCATTTAGCCGGTCTGCAGAAAATTAAGCACCTACATGCACACCTGGCTGTAAGTCCTGTGGTGTTGTGAATTAACTTGCTGCTACTGATGCTTTTATTAATTCATTGTTAACTTACCCTAACCTTAGGGGTCATCAGGCAACAAAGAAAGACAGAAAACTGATGAAACAATTTTAATTTTGCAAGATTTTATCTGAAATTTAACTATTTTTGTCAATATTTTTTAGAATAATGGGTAACATAGGCCACTTATGATCATTTAAAAAAGAAAAACAATTCTGGAAGACATCTTGCAACCCTAAATTAGTGTCTCGTGACCCCCCATGGGGTCCCCGACCCCCACTTTGGGAATCAGTGTCTTAAATTATTAGATCCTAGAACTGACTAGAATTCCACTGCCCTGCAGTTTCCAGTTAAAGGTGTGATTACAGTTAATTCTATTTCAGAAACGAAATAAACAACACACCTTGAATAGGTTCAGCATTTTTAGCTAAAGGTTACATCTACAGTACAGCCATTTGAACATTACATTTAAGACCTGTGTTTTGTATCTATGATATTTTTTGTACACATTTTCCTCGTTAGCTTATGTGTCGCAAATATATTGCTGCAAATGAATATGTGTTGTGGTATTTCTTACACACTGATCCCTTTCACAAAACTTGACCTAATTTAACCTTGCATCATCAAACCAGATTGTTTTTAAGTGCTCGCTCTGACAATAATCGTCTGGAAAAGTAACAGCCTTTAGTTTCACCCACAGTCTCTTTTTAGTGAAGCTTCAAACAATCGTCTTAAACTAAATCAGAACCAGAAGGGAATCCTTCGACTCATGAAAAGCAGCACAATCAGTGAGGAGTGGGTGCGCAGAGGACAGCTGAGGCTGCATGGATGGGAGGAACTCTGTCGGTACAGGGACCAGACGTGAGGAAGAGGAGGGGTACAAACTCATCCAGAGAACAGTTACAAAATACTTCCTGTTCAAAAAGTCTCTCAAAACACTCTGCTGAAGATTAAGGCTCAGACATAGGACTCGGTTAAATGCTGCACATTTTGGCGTCGAAGGTGAGTCAAACATTTATCGACGGTCGTGACTTCAGTGCGCATTACGTCGATGAACTGAAGCTGAACTTCAGACGTGATGACGTGAGGAGGGTAACGTGTTTTCTGAGGCTCGCGAGCCGCTATTTTATTAGCTCTTCTGCTGCAGGCTGTTTGCTTATTTGACTGTCAGTATAAAACCACTCCAAACCGGCCACATGACGTTGACTTACCAGGGTAACTTCACATTGTTTGCTTTCCTAGGTGACACGTTTACAAATGTGTTTCTAGTAGTGGGGTTCTGCCTGTTGGGTGGCACTTTGTTTTTAGAGGAATTAATTAGAGACACAGAGATGACAGGACAAGTTATACAACAGATTGTTTCAACCAACACTAATTGCAAATCAAGTGCTGATCTAGAGTGCATCATAACTGATGGATTATGGGAATTGTACTGGGAATTATACAAGTATCTGCCTCAACCAGGTATCTTAAATGCAGTTTACTAACCAAACAGCAGACAGATCATTAGGGTTTTCAAAAACCCTAATGCTAATTTCTTTAACTATGATATGCCCCTTGTAGAGCTGGGGTCTAGAATAAAATCAGTATCCTAATAGAGGTTATGCTGTTGTACTGAATGTGAGCGCAGGTTTTATTTAGCACTTGGCCTGCTGTCTTGTAAAGGCTACGCTGTGTGTTCAACAGCTCTTCCTCTTTTATTGTATTTCTTGATTATACACAGAGGTGTCAAAAGTATTCATATTCATTACTCAGGTAGAAGTATAGACACCAGGGTTTAAAAAGACTTCTGTAGAAGTTGAATTATCAACTCAAGCTTTTTACTCAAGTAAAAGTGTAAAAGTACTGGTTTCAAAACTACTTAAAGTATAAAAGTCAAAGTAATGTAAGGGGAAAAAATGCCATTAAGGACAAAAGCTTAGACTGCGCCACAGGGGCGTACAGTGCACTACCCCACCTCACAAAAAACATGTTTTTAAAGGCCATAATGACTAAAATATATTAATATGTTAATGTTGAAATATTTGGGTTGCACCTTTTTCTGCCACATTTATGCCCATTGAAAATGAACACATTCAGGGCGGAAGATAACGAGGCTATTTTAAAAATGTAAGGAGTAGAAGTAAAATGTCAGCTGAAAAAGAATTACTCCAGTAAAGTATACCCAAAATTTCTACTTAAGTAACGTAAGGAAGTATAGTACTTCTTTACTTGACACCTCTGATTATACAACTTTTAGTTCAACCAAATATGATTGCACAAGAGGCATTCTATGAGTGCAGATACAAAGTACAACACTTTGACTTTTGCTATATGTCTCACTCTGCCTCAGGAGTTCTGTTTATGCACATTACAGCAAACCGCCTGTGTCCTCAAGGCTATGACGAATCATAGTTGTGCTGATATTAAGTTCAACAGCATTGGCTCTTGTGTGATGTTGCTTAATAATAATTCCTGTAACAGAGCATTGCTTATGAGGTACGGGTGAGGGTAAAGGGCTTCTTTCAGTGATTGTAGCTTTCATACCAGACAAGATATGATATATTTGAAGGAGATGTTATCATTGTTAAATGTGTGTTGCGGTATTAGTAGTAATAAGTGGATGGTTTGCAAGAACTCATATCTGGAATAACTAGGAGGTCAGGCTTGTTTTATCAGTCTCAGTGCCATGAACATCAAATATAACTCACTGATATTAAGTGTCTGGATCTAGAGGCATTTACGCAATGAGCACAAATGACTGTAACCCTTTTATTGGCATTAAATCCCATTATGAGCAAATATTATTACAAGTTGTTGGGAGGACACAGTTTAGTCTAAGCTGCAGGAGACTTAATAAGATCAATGCCGACTCAATCCCTATGACACGATTTCTGGGAAGACTTTGCAGTTTAATAAGGAATACTAATCTACATTGGGAGCAAGTACACTGACCTAGTTGCTGCTACCTGGAACACAGTATACCTGACATTGTGCAGCTTCTGTCTCAACTTCGCCTTTCCTTCTTTTGGAAATGGTAGATGGCAACTTGCAGACAATTCAACATTGATAACTTCTGTGAAAATACATACTAGAGTAAGGATTTAAAAAAACATGTATTGTTCTTACAGTAAAGGTCAGGGACGGAAATGACTGCATCCTGCTGTGTTTTTTGTTCACACTGTGTGTGTGAGTAACATACAAGAATGGTTCTTTGTTTTCAGACACATTTGGGACTGAGAGGCAGTCCAGTTTGGACTCTGATTGCATGGGAGAACGACTGCTTGTTTGTTAACGCCAGAAAGCTCTCACGTGATGAAAGGGAACTTCAAGTTTCTCTACACATAGCAGAAGTCTAAGTGCTCTGAGAAAAGCTGTGTTTGATTTACCTCCCCTTATCTTTGTTATGGTTAAAAATATGATTATGCCAGATGTGGCATGCAGTGCTTTACTTTGTCTGGAGCCATAAATGGTTGATATCTCTGAGCATGTTTCCCTCCAGCAGTGCCAAGAGGTCAGCCCAGAAAAACAGGGACTCAGAGGTCTCTGGATCCATTGAACACTGGTGTCTGACACTGCATCCCACCATTTCTGGTTATGTTCAGACATTAACCCTTCAAGATTCATTACTGTCACTCTGTGTGTTTGGGTGCTGCTGACAGGTTCATATATATCCTTAGTGTTTGTAGTAATAAACATTTTTAAGACTTTATGATGTGACTTTCTTGCCTCCTTTTGGTATGAAGGTACACAGTGGATAATCTTAGTAATTAGTGGTTGTTCTGGACAGATTTGTGTCCAAAGTGAAGGAAGGGGTAAAGTGAAAGAAAGGAAATAAACTTCTCCCATACCTAAAATCGCTCTGGCTAGACAGGCTAGATAAATGAAAGCAGCAGGGAGAGATAGTATGTTTTCACTGCAAGAAAAAGATAAGACACGCAGAGATGATTGTTCTGATTCAGCATGTGTCACTCAAGCAGGGTGTGAGTTGGAATTAAAGACCTCACATTGCGATGGGCTGTGAAAAGAACAAGATGATCTTTGGCTGAGGAGATTGATGAAGACAGATTTTAAAAGGGTGGAAGAATTATACAGTGAGATAAAGGGTAGGAGAAGGAGGACTGATCAAAAACATGATTTCCAATTTCTACAGGGCTTTAGAGATACCAAGGCCCACCAACCATCTCGACACTTGAATGTATAACAGTGAAGTCAGGTGTTTATTTAACAACTGATTGTTTACCATAGTCATACTTTAGGTAGTTAGCTCATTAAAATTACAAATCCAAGTTATAACAAGGAAACTAGTTATACATAGAGTTGCAAAATTCCGGGAATTTTCTAAGTTGGAAAATTTCCATGGGAATTAACGGGAATAAACCAGGAATTTACTAAATTGAAGGTTGGCTCTTAATAGGGAACCTAAATATAGTTGGGGAAAATAGATTTTAGCATAATCCTGACTAAAACAACCAGATTTCATGCAAGTACAGACACATATCTATGCTATTCCTCAATCACATGCACATAGCACACTGCTTACTGTAGGGCTATTGAGACCACGCCCCCTACATGCACTCTGCATTCCTCCATCACATGCACAGATGATTTTTTATTTTGGATGGATGTCTGCTTTTAGCAAAACAAATATGTATGTTTGGATATGATACATTTCCATTAAATTACCCTCAATTCCCAATTCATTCCCATAAATTCCCACAATGGAAAGTTTCCAATTTGGAAATTTCCAAAGTTCCCCAGCCTAACTTCCCATGGAAATTTATTGGAAATTTTCCCAAAATTTTCCACCTCTTTGCAACCCTAGTTATACACCAATAAAGAAAAGGTTTTGCTATTGGACCTTCTCCTTAACCTGTGTATTTATGTTATTATGTTGTGAAGATTATTACAGTGGAGCCAAATGGCTCTAGTGTTTCTTTAAAAGTATGTTGCATTATGGGTTCTTTGTAGAATTAACATTGCCAAGCTGGTAAATAACTCTCTGACTGGCCTCAGTGAAGTCTTCTGATTATAATCTGTGTGCTTGGAACAAAGGTTAACAAGCTTAGTACAACCATGTTTCCCAGTAACTAATGGCAGTGAGTTAGCTTTGTTACTATTGGTTGTTTATTACTTTTCAAAGGAATTATGGGATACTTTGAGTCCATTATATAAGGTGTAATACTTCCTACTAAACTTCCAGATAGCATTATGAAAAGGCAAACTCTCTGCACAGTGAACTCTGTAGAGAGTAGTGATTGGTCTGGCCACAGCCCTATGCTATATCATTGAGTTTACTTTTTGAGTAAACTGCCTTATGACCATGACAGGATCAGAAACAGCAGCTGTAGAACATCATTTTATTGGTATTTATTAGCTTAGACCATTGAATGAAACCTTTATTCCTCTTAGGGGACTCTGCTTTCATGCACCTTTCAAATCATCAGCTGTATTGATTGGGTAATATTATTAACGGTTTGCTGTTAACTACCTGTGTCATGAGTTGCTTTTGTTTAGTTTGTGTTTTCCTTGTTTTTTAATTTGTCATTGATTTCCTGTTTTATTTTCTAGATTGACCTTGTGTTTCAGGTCATGTTCCCTCCCTGTGTGTTTTATGTATTAGTTTACATCATGTGTTCCTTGTGTTATCAGGGATCCATGTCTTCCTGCTTTATTTTGTAGTTCTTGATCCATGTGTGTTCACTTTACTTTTACTTCCTGCCCTTGTGTGTTTCCCTCCATTGATTACCCTCATTAGTTTCACCTGTGTCCCGTTGTCACACCTGTGTTTGATTGCCCTGTGTGTGTTTAGTTTCCCTGTGTTCACCTCTCTTTGTTGGATCATGATGTCCTCTCCTGTGTTCCCTGTGTGTTGTCTTGTGAACAGTTGTGGATTTTGGTTCTTGGAGATTTTAGTAAGTTTTTGTTTCAGCTTTTGTATTTTTGTTCTTTTGTATTAAACATTAATGTTTTATACATGGATCCTCCCTGCTGTTTTTACACATGTGACTGTTTGTAGTCTATGATGTAAGCAAGGGATAATGTACAGTGATGAGACCTATTGTTCACCCTGATGGGTGTCTAATTTACATAACCACCTGCTCACTATACGTTATCACAAATATTACCTGGCTAATAACTAAAGAAATCAACAAGTTGACACAAAATATTGACTTAAGATGATTTTATTTATTTTAAAACGATTTATTCAGACAGCCGAAATAGTTCCTCTGATTCAATTTTCCCACTATTTGTTTGAACTCACATCAAACTGAATATTTCCATCAGAGGTAACATTAGACAATCAATCAATCAATCAAGCTTTATTTATATAGCACATTTCATACAAATCAAATGCAACCCAAAGTGCTTTACAGCGATTGAAAAACAAGAAAGAAGCAGAAGTAAAACAATGGCAAGACATATTAGGAGAAAATAGTAATAATGGTAATAATTAAAATAGTAAGAATACAATTTTTTTTTTCAAATAAAATATAATAAAATAGAGACTAATGCACACCAACAATAAAATATGTTTTATTTAAATAAGTTAAAGCATCAAAATTAAGAATACAAATAGTTAAAATAGTTTTTAAAAGGATAAGAGTTGAAAATAAAACTATGGCTAAAAATATCAATAAAAACTCAGTAGAGAAATAAAATAAATACATGAATGAATAGATGAATAAAAATAGAAGAAGATAACATTTAAAATTACTAAAATAATAATAGTTTGGGAGCGTAGTGGAGAACAAGGAGAACAGCACCTCTGTATGAATATTTTTGTTAACCATTTCTGCTAACATTCAGTTAAACACAAATGTGGAAAATGTCACAACCTTTGAAACTGATACTGTTATCACTATCACTTGTGGTTTAAGTTAGCCTACTTTTTAGCAGCAGGCAACTTAGAGATGCACTCACCAGCCCTGCTGCCATTGCCTGGATAGCATGACAGGATGTTGCTCTACTTTTTCCTATCAGAGATGTTTGGGCCCAGAAGCTACTCAGGCCAATATTTCCTGACTCTCAAGGCAAGTCTGAGATGTAAGCTAATGTTTTTTTTATGGCTGTCAAACAAGTCACTTTAAAAATTGGGATTCATCTCAAAATTTCAATAGGTAATCACGATTAATTGCATTTTTAATCACAGTTTTTAAGTCTATGATATTAACAATGTTAAGGGATTCATACCAGTTGCTCACCAGCTAACTAATATGCCTGGTGCGCTTCTTTGCTGATGGAGTGTCTGTTGCATCAGATTCAGAAGATGATATTACATCGATTTTGTTTTAAAGTAGCTTACTTGCAGTGTAAGCTTACCTCCAGGAGTGTCTCAGACTTCTTGATTTCTTCAAATTCTGCATCGGTCAGCATGCCTGGAGTGCTTCTTTGCTGATGGAGATTAAGTCTAGCTCTGAGTGCACCTTTGTTCCTTGGCAGCAGGGTGATCAGAACAAAGGGTGGAGTTCCGTCTGGTGGAAACTCCTCAAATTAGAGTGTCTAGCTGTTATCCATTCTCCCCTTGTACTTGTCCAAGTTCTGCTGCATTTACTGGACTATGCTTGAAGTGTCCAACCAGTTTGTCAACCTATTCTGGAAACCATTGTCAAAGCTGACGTAGCAATAGACCTCTCTAAGTTGTTTGCAATGCACAACGTGTGTTTGCATTGTAGGAGTTTTGCTGCTGCTTTTATATTCCATGCACTGTCTGTGCCAATTGTTGTCACTTTCCTTGAAATATCACATTGTTATGCATCTTTGGAAAAGTGTTTCTGCATAGTATGATTCGTTCATACACTCAAAAAACCCAACATGGTTGTCTGTTTTATCAACATAAGTAAATGTAGCCTCTATTATATTAATTCATGTTTAGTGGTTAAACATTTTTATTTCATGTAGTTTTAACACGACATGCAAAATCCTTCAAACTACAAGATTGCTTCATGTCAACACAACCTAATGGTTTTAGGTAGAATCCCATCTGCAATACCTCTCCAGAGCAGAAGGTGGCAGTAACGTGCGACATCTATGGTGGAGAAATTTCTTAATCAATAAGCACTTATTTTAAAGTTCTACCAAGTCAAGATCCATATTTTCTGTTTGTCATTGTTTGCCTTCTCTGGGGAATAGAGTTCTATTCCAACAAACGCAGTCTGTTTTGTGGTCTTTTTCCAAACTTGACACCAACTGGGGGTAAACTAAGTTGGCACGTTTAAACTGCTAAATGTAAACATTTTTGATATGTCAAAAATGTCTGATAAAAAGGTTTGTCTCACAGTTCAAATCATTTCTGATGATTGAATATACGGACTGCACAGTGGTGCCGTGGGTAGCGCTGTTGCCTCAAAGTTAGAAGGTTCCGGGTTCGAGTCAGGTGCCTTTCTGTGTGGAGTTTTCCTTGTGTATGCGTGGGTTCTCTCCGGTTACTCCAGCTTCCTCGCACAGTCCAAAAATATGCTCACCAGGTCAATGGTCTCTCTAATTTGCACGTAGGTGTATGTGTGCGTGAATAGTTGTCTGCCTTCCGCCCAAAGTCAGCTCCCTGTAACCCTGAACAGGATAAGCGGTCAAGATAATGGATGATTGAACTTACTTTCGTTTTGTTCAGTCAGTATGATTAGTTAGTGTTATTGTACCATTCAAAAATAAGTTGGACACAAAAATTTCAAATAAGTAATGGTAACGTCAATACTTTATGTTCACTCAACATATTTACAATTAGTTGGTTCAACAAAATTGTGTCTGGCTAATCGAAAGCATTTTAATTAGGTATAAATTCTTTCCATAATTTGATTAGGTTCACCCAACAAATGATTTCTTTGAGTGTATATGTTGAAGTTTTAAAGCAAAGAAGTACAATATCCAGTCAGTGTCAATATGGTGTGCAGTTATTCCAAGATAAATTACTCACGTAACGTCCAGTGATTTGCGCATGTCCTGTATGCGCAAAACTATTGTTCCTGAGACGGTAAGCTTCATGATTGGTCACACCATGCTAATGAGAGGATGTCATATAGAAAACACCAAGACAGTGCAATACCAGACTTTGTGACACTGTCTGATTAGCTGCTTCTGTGTTTCAACACAGTGTTTAACACAGCCAAGGAAGGAGACTTGAATGAAACATGAGACTGTAGCAGAGCAAATTAAGATGGAGAACAAATATGTTTTATAACTGACGTGGTAATGGACTGATCCCAGTATAGAGAACCATTCCAGTAGCACCATTAGGTTAATGACACCAGGGTTTTTGTATGTTTAAGCTACATCTTTGATAAAGAATAACAACTGCTGTTGTGTTTTGGCTAGCTACTTACAGAAACCATTTTACACATATAAAGTGGCTGAACATAATCAGCCATTCCTGTTATTCAAGGTTTTGATTGCCCTAGCTTACTTTCCATATTTGCCTAATTATCTGTCTTATAACCATTCTCTGAACCAAAGTAATTACTCCTGGCAGGAACTTACAGTATGTGATGTACAATCAGGTGTAAAAGCTGTCAGCGGCTAAGTAGGAGTATTATCCAGGTTAATAGAAGTTGCTTTTGATTCTCACTTAAAACTGGTCAATAAATGAAGTATATGTCTTTCACTTATTGGCCACATTTCCTGCATTCTGTCAATTTCCTAGCACCTTCATGCCTCTTCTGCAGCCTGGAACACCATGTCACTCTCTTTGTTTTCCTTAATGACATCCAGAAAGAGTTTGGCAAAGCGGAGAGAAGAGAAAACTAGAAGCAGATCCTCATTAAATCTTTCACACTGAAACAAATCACATGCGCTGTTTTAGTTTGGAAACACAGGAAACAGGGAAAAGGATGTGATGTGAATCTCTCAGTTCAGCCTGAGCCATTTGAGTTCAGGTCCAATCATTGTCCCCAGCTGTAAGATGACAGTGGTTCAGGCTTGTGCTGTGGTTATGATGCAAGTGAAGACAGAGGAGAAAAAGCAGGGGGCTTTGTTGCCTTCCAGCTCTGATAATTATCTTTGCAATCAGTGCTGAACAAGAACCTTTTCATTTCAAGGATCTGCCCTGCCTGCACCACTCAGCTCGGCTTTACTCAGCCTAGGAAAATTAGGTGAATGTTGTTGTATCCAGCTGTGTCTTGGCTCTGCAATAGTTTTGTGCAATTAGAGAGTAAGAGACAAGATCAGGAAAACCCCATAGGGCCTGTTGTCACTGCTCGGTAACATGATGAAGTGAGTATTCCTGAAAGTGGAACCTCAGAAAGCCTATAGAGAAATATGAAGTAAACCATGAGGATTAGGTTGCACCTAGTGACCTCACAACACCCAGACAGTTTGTTGTTTGGATGATGAATCAGTGAGGTAGTTTTATTAGAGTGCATACAGGCCACAGACTGTTTCTGTAAACCTGAGTCTTTGAAGAACACACATTTGATTGCAATGTATATTTGTGAAGTAAACTAAGCATGCGGATGTGTTAATGCGTAAGTGTTTAATCTCTGCACCAAACAGCTTAAGCGATACCATATAGGCTCTTAGTGGGTGTGTGTGTGTATATGCGTGTCTTCATTTCTGAGTCTATTTCTTCACCATCTGTTTCAGCTCTTCTTGATCACAGGTTCCGTGGGTAAAGCAATCTGGTTACAAGACACACACATACACACACACATACACAGACATATACACATGGTTAACCTATAAGATTTCCTGTTTTTGTGTGTGTTACAGCCAAGCCAAACACATTTGATTGCGTATGCAGAGTTTTGTAATACATATTGCATTTACACTTTCTTTCTATTTTCATGGCTTCACAAACTCCTGTCCATTAAGTATCCCACGTATATATATTTATATTTCCATTCCATTCTTGTTTTACTCGTTGGATATCTTTAACCTGCAAAACTGGTTTAACACAAGTGTAGTAAAAAATAGAACCTGCAACTTGAGCAAATTCAACCCATGCATCTGCAGGATCTTGAATTTTGTCAATCATCACAGCTAATATTCTTAATAGCAAATGCATTAGAAAAAATATAATAGATAAATGCTCCAAGCACTTAAAAGCTCATGATTTTGTGCCTCTGATCAGATCTCCCAGCTGCACTTATTTTTCTAAAGCTACATTTAAAAGATTCTCACACACATCATTTTTTGTATCGGCTACTATCAGGATGGTTGCAACTTTTTCCTACACTGTTTTGCTCAGGCAATTTCAATTAAAATGACATCAACACAACTTGCAACATTTGTTTGAACTTTATATTGCTTTGGAACTTTATATCATGAACTTGAGTTTTTGTACAATCTCCCAAATCTCCATTAAATTCATGAAAGATGCGCTCAGTTGAGCCTCATATATCAGTTAATATCGTTATTAAGCAATATTTTTAGTTATGTTACCACACAGAGCATGGTCTTTAACTCATTTTATTACCCGGCTTCCTTACTGATCAAACATTCACTGATCGCACGTAACGTCAAATTAATCTGCGGAAAAGAATTCCGGCACATTGAGCTTCTTCTTGTTGACACCACAGACCGTACGGTGAGCGGAAACCATTAGCGTCTGTGAGCGTCACTTTGATAAGCAATGTGGGTAAAATGTTAGCTTCAGTTAACATGCTAAATCGGCAGGCTACAGACGTTTACATATAGGATCCTTTGTGACATTTGCCTGGTTTATTTTTAAAAGTGTGTGAACCACAGAGAAGGAGAGCTGAATGAGGACAGTTTTATGTTAAATCGATCGCAAGTCAGGGCCTTGTCTCACCCTGTCACCCGGATTCTTTTTCCCATAACAACCTGCTAACCATACATTATCCCTTACACTCGTCCTGCCTTCTTATCCTCTATTCAAAAACAGCTCCAAACACCCATGCACAAAACTTCAGTGATTAACCACTTGCCATTAAAGTGAAGTTATGATGGATTTATTCCCAGGTGGACTCAGAAGGTGGTAAATTAGACTTTTTATCAGGTTGTAATGACTGAAGTGATTCATAAAATTGGGTCACAAAGCTGTCATTAGTATTCTGTAAGGATACTTTTCTGTCAAAGAGTTGATGTTGGAGATAGATGAGGAGAGGAGATGACTGACTGGCTCTCTCTTTATCTTTTGGCTCAGAAACATTCCTAGTTTATGAGGCAGAGAGTGCAACCTGAGGATATATTGACAGAAACTTGACATTGGATTGCTGAGAATGTGTGTTTGCGCACATTACTGTGTGACTGTGTGATTGTGGTGATATTGACTGTCTGTATTTTTTTGACTGTCATTTTACTTAATTGATGTCCGTTCATTATGTATGGTATGACAAGGTGCCAACATATAGTATACAGTATCTACTGTATATAGATGTTCACTTGAACTGATAACAGTTTTAATTTATCGACTTTACAAAGTTCACATATTGCAAATATTTACAATTACACAAGCAATAGATTAGGAAGGAATGGTTAGTGCAGACATATCTGTAGACTTGGGTTAAGCTCACAGGTGCTCAGAATCAGATGTGTAAGACTGTAAACTCTTAAAGAATTTGAAAAAAATAAATGTACAGAGTCCATTTTAGCCCAGTGTTCTGAGGAAAGAGGACGTCATTTCTAAATAATCACTAGACTAACTGTAATTGATAACCTTAACAAGTATAATGTACATCTAGATATGCATTGCAGTTGCATATATTCATTTCACTTTCCATTTAAATGCAAATCCACCTAAATCTCTAATCAATTTCATATTGTTTGGTTCATGTTAGAATAGAATAGAATAGAGAAGAATAGAATAGAAAATAAATTTGTCTACTTTTTGCATGCAAAAGGCACACATTTCAAATTTGTCTCTGAATATAGGCAGTAAATAAAATATTTTCATCACATCACACATTCTAAATGAATACATTTTTTGCAAGGATATTTCTTTGTGTTTGATATATATATTCACCCAGTAACACTAAAATGTTTGTTTCCTCTTGATACTGGTTCACAGAACAATGTGTGGTGTGCAGTCAAACACACAGGATCCAGGGCGGGTTTCGAAGCTTTATTTGCAAAAGAGAGGATCAGCTCAATGCTGGCAAAGGATTAGATTTGGATGTGGATGATTTTTGCTGTTACAAACAAAGGGGAAAAAAAGGAGATATTAAATATCTAAATAAACAATGTCACACAATGATACTGATAAAGATAATTGGGAAATAAGGTGTCACTTACATTAGTAATACATCCACTCCAGGTAATTCTCCGAAACCACATGGCACAAACATTCATACAAATGGGTCACTGGCACATGCCAGGTTTGGAGGGAAAAAGGGTGAAACAAAGGCTTGGGTGCAGGCTTTTATAGTGTTGGGGGCGTGGCTTGGTTGATTAGGTGTGGCCTGGTGAGTTAACATGCAGGTGGAGTGGAGACTTGTGATTTAACAAACACCTAACTATCTCCAAGCAGCAATGTAGCAGTGTTTCCCTGCAGATGTAAGAGTGGTATTCTCATTCAACTTTTTGAAAGAAATTAACTGAAATTATTTCCCCAAAAATTTAGTATTTAAAAAAAATTAAGCAACACAATGTTTAGAAAGCTGTTTTTTTTGCCTATGAATGCCAAGATAATAATGGTTATAATTCTAGAGTTTTTAATATATCTGCTTTACCTGAGCACTGCCTGAAGGTTTAGTGCAAAGCTGTCATGCTTGTTTAAAGAATTAGGAGGTGAAGATTTGTTTGGCATAGAGCATAAAAACACTGTACACATTATCACTCTGGAACTCAGTCAGAAATGGAGCCAGCTATTACAAACCCTGGGTTTCTCAGTTTAATGATCTGTAATCTGAATTCCTGACTCAGCCGAACACAACTCTCACAGAGTCATTCTGAAGAGGAAGCCATGCTGACATGTTGACATGTTGGCCTTGTAAACCTACTCTGCTTTAACTGAGGGCAACTCAGGTAATAAGATGGTTTAGTGGCCAGAAAAGGGAAGCATTTAGGATTCAGGCATCGTATCCAGTCACTCATATTTAACCATTTTGAAATGCTTTATCTTTTTAAACAGGCAAGCAGGACTGAAGCACTATAGTGGTGACAGATTCTGTGTGAACAGTAGTTTTGGTAAATATTTGTAATGGGGGCACTTACATCTATATATTATGATAAGACATGTGATCCAGGTCATTATTGAACAGGGCCTCCACTCTCAGACAGACGCACAGATCTATGAAGTCACTGTTGGTGCTGAGTGAATGTATTTTGATTAGACATTAGATCCTGGTCATTACTGGTCCATCTCTCTATTAGCTCTATATATCATTTCATCTCTCTGCTGTGATTGCTTCCACATGTCAGGCCTCAGGCTGCACTGGCCTGCACAGAGCTGGAGTATGGGAGGTTCAGGAGCCCCTATAATCGGTCAAATGCTGTCATAGAGTCCCCCTGGATGCATGAGTGGAGGGGACACAGAAGCCTGTTGATGAAGGTGTGGGTGGTGGGGTAATATGAGGGTTGTTAGAGGGGGTATGCTGGGCAGATTTAGGAAAGACAGATTTGGGCAGACACATCCTTGGGCTTCCCTGGCACTGATGAAAGAAATTTGGATCATAGGAATGTAGGGAACAGATGCTTCCACCTAGATCCCCATGTTTATGTATACATCTGTACACTAGAGGTATTGTGAGTGTGTGTGTTTGCAGTTAACAGTGTGTATATTCGTGTTCAGCCTCCGGGAATGGTGGATTACAGAGGTATTAGGACACATTTGAAGGCATGATTTCATTCAAGTCAATTCAGCAAAGTCCTTCACCTGAAAGTTCTTAAATACAGGATATGTTTCATACATCTATAATATACACAGGGGAGCCCTGGTTGTCAGTTCTGCCCCAGGTGGAGTGTACATCTGCCCAAATGATCTGTGTCAGGAAAAGCACAGAAGAAATGGGGAAAACAGCTGCAGGCATACGTGAAAACACAAAAACAGTCTCACCCCCATTTTCCGCTGAGAAGAGCTTGCAGCATGATCAAATGACAGACAAACTGTTTAGCAATTTATTCGGCTCGTCTTTCTGGCTAGCTGTCATGATGGTGGTGGGAAGCCAGAGGCGTCAGTGGTGAAGGGGAGCCCAAATTTTAGGAGAGAGAGTCGTAGAAAGGAAACCAACTTGAATCGCCATATTTTGATTTGTGGCACCCTTTCATTTTGGAAATGGGAATATATTTGTTTTATTGTTTTTCCTAAACTCCAACAGCAGACTGTTTAGAGTTGCTCTCACCGCTTTGCCAGTTTACTTTTGTTAATAAGTTAAACAAAATTCTTTCTGGGTTGAAGGTTATTTTCAGAGAGGTACAATGAACAATTCCATACAAAAGATGTTTTCCAAAATCACTGCATTGACTTTCTTGTAGTCACATTTTTTCTTATAATGCAGGGCATTTTTTGGCTCAGTTTTTATGTTTTGCCTGTTTCAGTTTTGTCAGATTGCATAGTTAACCCTGAGAATGTCACATTTATTTTTGATCACAGTCTTGAAGATTTTGCCAAGAGAACTTTCTGCTCGTTGAACAGCTCCTTTCTCAGATAAGCTTAACAATTACCCAGCCAGCTGAGACGAGTGTGTGAACACTGTCACCAACACTGACTGCAGGAGGCTAAAGATATTTGGTTTCCTGCTGGAAAATAAATCCAAGTGTGAAGACTATATCTTTCTGCCTGCAGAGTTCATGATAACCAAAGTATAAAATTCACATGGATGTTGATAAGAGTTGATTCTACGCAGACTTTGGCAGTAGTTCTTTGTCTTGAGTGTCACTTTTCTGCACTGACTTGGTGCTAGTGAGCTGAAGGGAATCCTCATGTGCATATAGTGTTTATGTTTAACCAAATCTGTTCTGGCTGTTCCAGAGATACATCCCTTACAATGTGCTGTACATGGACCCTAAAAAAGGAGGCCCGTGGGCCTTTGAAAATAACAGCTTTCCACTACACTGCGGAGTGCAGCCAATCTACCTTGATTTAAACCATATGCATGCAACAAGATAATGCCTTTTATAGAGCACACTTTAAAGAACAGTGTTTGTCCTGTGTCTCTACTCTTGTCATTATGAATTTAGACTCAATCAGTGGGTCTAATGGGGCTGGCTGGAAGGCTGTCATTTTGTGGAGGAGGACCCATTAAGACTATGAATATGTTTCCGCAAAGCCACAGTGGTTACAAACCAAAGGTGCCCGTTTGTTTCAGGGCAAAAACACGATGTTGTCCATACATGAGTTTAGGTGTGTTCAGACTAAAGCAAAGGGAACAAACTATGTAGAACAATTGCCCTAGGTATTGTGGATGTATCTCTATCTCTAACATGTTGCCATGACTGTAGCACATAAACCGTCACTAGTAAGGATCACATGTCCTTCTACACACGGTACCCTGACCCCCCTCACTAGAACCAAAGCAAGTATTTCAAGTCATGACAGAATGTCTGACATCCTGTAGATAATCAGTTGTTAGGTACATGTGTGAAAGACAATTTCAGAAAATATCAGCGCTTGATTGTCCTGAAATTGTCAAGACAATGTCAGGAGGTTGTGTGTGAAGGGGGCTCTAGACTCATCAGACCCCAATCAGCCATAAAGTCCTAAGAAAGTCCTTATTAGGTCACTTAACACCTAGCAAATACCTATTTTGATATTTCCTTTTTCTTTGTTGTGATATTTTGACTAGTTGCATCTAAGAGCATGTTTTACCTTGACTCTTAATTCTTTATCTGCATTTATATGTCTCTCTGCTCTTTTAAGACCCAGATGCAGGCTACGTCTCTTCCTGTGTACATATTGCATAGCTTATTTAAGTGTCTCAACTACTGTACTGTAATTGCCCACAATGTCTTCCACATGTGTTGTTGTCTTTTACCATCATAGCTCAAGAAACTGAGATGACCTCGAGTCCCCTCATGAGCACAAGTCTCGTGTTGACTGCGTAGGGTCCTCGTTTGTTCAGATATGTCATGATTAGGTAGCTCAGGGGGGATCCCTAGCCATGAAAACGAATAGCTAGGTATCACTTAAGTGCAAGCAGATGATATTCTTTCTTGAGGAAAAAAGTGGTGTTCTTACTTTTGTCAGTTGTTGGATTTCTCTATATAGATATACTAGTACTGGCCTTGATTTTTCTTAAACCTTAAACTGAATTTGTTTTATTACTAAAACAACATACAGCTCAGAATCAAGTTGAATCCAACCTTCAGTGGAAAAATTAATTACTGTTCCACAAGCCACAACACGTTTTCAAGCGATTAAGATTCAGATGTACCATTGGAAATCCATTTTAAATCCATTTTAAAAGTGATAGGACTTTTCCTTTCACAGTTTAGATTTACTTACTTCTTATTTATGGCTCTTTTGACAAACTCCAGCAGAGATAAATCACAGAATGACACCCTCCAATTGGACTGACCTCAGTCAAAGTCAAGATGGGGATCCAAGTTGTTGTAGTTCGAGTCATTGTCAGCATTTCCATTAATGCATCACATTTTGCTTCAATACAGGAATTGGTATACTCTTTATGCTCCTCAATCAAAGGCTAGTTCAGGGGACCTTACATGCTGTTATAAGTAATGCCTCCATATACAAAGCAGAAACAGCCTGACCAGGATCAGTGCTCTGTTTGAAAAGCAGGATTGATATTAATGTCTTCTATTTCCTTAAGTCTCCAAAACAAGTCTCCAAAGCAAGTCTCCCAAACTCAGAATCCTGAGTTCAGCTCGTCCTTAAGGAAACCTGAACTTTAATATTTTTTCTGTTTTTACCATCTTTTGTTATATTGTTTGTTATTGCTCCCATAAATATGTTATTGTCTTCCATTGAATGTGTGGATAGAAATGTCTAAATCCCTTCTTAAGAACACATGTCCCTCCCTCAGTCTATAGAGTGGGCACAGATTCAGAACAAACAGTAACAATCTCTTTGAGTGAAAGTGTTTTCATTGGCCCTCTGACTCTTAGGGGATCTCTGGTGTTTGATTGACACAGCGTGCTTTCTGTGGCTTTAAGCACCAATCTAAAACATTCCAATCTTTTTCCTTCATATCATTGTTGGAACATGGACATAATATTTATTTAATCATCTTTTTATGTGCAGCTTGTATGTTCACATGAGCTTTTCTAATGATAGTGATCCAGTGTTTGACACTATGTTGGATGACTCGGGCTGCTTTGTTGTCTTTCCCTGATTGACTGTTATGAATCCTTGCATTGTTTATCTTGCCAAAGATATTCAGCGTTGTCAATTGACTTTAGAAGTCAGTCCAAAAGGCTCTGAAGCAATCTCCTGTTTCATGGTTCGCCTTCTCATGGAGAAGACTTTTGGATTAGGAGAGTTGCTTTGTTGGGATCATCTAAGTGATTATTCAATTAGAAGTTCTGTTTGTTTTTGATCAAGATAAAGTATGTGTGAACCCTTACCCTGTCTAGTCTTTCCTCTTCTGTCTGAGTGGCTAAAGAATGTTTCTACTCATGTCCCTGACAGGAGAGTGTGACCAAGCGGCAGAGTGACAGCAAAGAGACAAACAACACAAAAAGTAAGTACAGCACAATTATTCACATTGTTTTGTGTTGTATGTACGCCTCCTGTATGTTACCACAGGGCTTTATGTGTGCTAATAATGCATGCATGTCTCACCATTGTTCTAAATTTGTCATGTCGCAGAGCTAACACTATTGCAAAATGTACTTCATTTGGAACTTCAAAATAAAAAGATGTAATAACATTCATATGTATTGAATGACAGAGTATCTATCTATCTATCTATCTATCTATCTATCTATCTATCTATCTATCTATCTATCTATCTATCTATCTATCTATCTATCTATCTATCTATCTATCTATCTATCTATCTATCTATCTATCTATCTATCTATCTATCTATCTATCTATCTATCTATCTTTACATGTTTTGCTGTGATTTATCTACAAATCATCATATGTTAAGAGCTGAGGAGATGACTTTCATCTTGAGAGCACTCAGTTTTAGCACAGAGTTTAAGATTTACTGTGTAGGAGCTGACGTGAGTGTTCTTTTTGAAAAGATGATTTTTCCTTCTGCGACGGGGAACATTATGTACGTAATGGAACAGCGCTGTGCTGTACTCAGACAAATTCACTCAGAACACCATGTTGCTCTGAGTGAAAAAGTTCTTGTTGAAGTTTATTAGCAGGCAGTTTTACACACTGATCTCTACACATGTCTATACAGTATCAACTGGAGGAGAGCTTGTTTCAACAGTGTTGGTCTATGATGCCAGGCCCAGCCACTAGGGGGCAGTGGTATAGTAAAGGTTCTGTGCTAAAAGAGGTGGTTGTTGGTCTACTTACAGGTGATACTGTTTAGATGAATCATCCAGTATTAAGGAACTCTCATTTTTTTTGCTTTCATGTGTAACTGAACCCTTACTGATCTTGATCTGATTTTATGATTTGCCCTAAAAGAGCTGTTTGTATGCTAATTAAGTTAAATCTTTAAATGGCTACCAGGTAGGATGTACCCCCCTCCTTCTGAGAAAACAAAAAGCCTGGGGATTGCAGGTTAATACATAATTGATTAGATCAACGAAGGGGAAATCAACGGAATATGAACACCAGGTTTAGGATCAGTTTCAGGATCAACTTTCTTCAGGCCTCAAGGTCTCTCTTACACACTTTTTGGAACATAGTTATAACAGAAGCAACCAGCTGAAGCATTTTTAAAAAAGCTTCCTACAAAGTTTTCCACATTTTTGTGGAGTCACTGCAAGTCATGTGCTCTGGGATTATTCCCAAATGTTTTACTATTCCTTAAACATAAATCTTGATGCACTAAAAACTACAGAGCCCAAAACTCCAATATTTAAAGTTCACATTCCAATGACAGACAGCAAACGTTGAGCAATTAGCAACTAGGCTGCCACTGCAGCACAACAAGTGTTACAAACTTTATCCAGTCTTGTGTGTTTGTGCATTTCTTCAGTGTTGAGGTTATGTCAGAGTAGTTCACAGTGATAGTGTTGTTAATGATAGCAAGGCTGACAGGAGGCAGAGCTTTAAATGCTACAGTGTGGTCCTCAGAAAAGGCCTTGCATTACCTCTCCTTCTCAATGCATCATTACCCCAATGTTAGCCGTGATTTATGAGCTACTCTGCAAATGCTGGGAGCAGTTCCTGTCTGGGGGCTGACATCCACCCACTGATTGCCACTATTTGTCTGTCTGCATGTGTGTTTGTGAGTGTCAAATATGTGCGTGGGCATGACAAAATAGGCACAGGACAGCTGTAAAGGTTTGTTAGAGTCAATATGGGCATGTGTGTGTGTGTGTGTGCGTGCGTGCGTGCGCGCTCGTGCGTGCGTGAGGGTGTGTGTGTGTGTGTGTGTGAGGGTGGTTGAGGGTTTTCCTGTCTGCGTGTGAGACCTATGTGCTATCAGGTTTGTAGTTTCACTCCTCGTAACTGTGGTAACTGGATACAGTAATGTTTCACTCTGCATGGGTGCTGATGGATGGTATTTTAAACAAAGCAATGTGGATCAAACAGCTTTGAGTGCAGCACTGAAATGATACCACGCACTTTACCAAGCCACACATAGGTCTGGTTTCAGAGATTTTAGAGATATTATCTAAAAACAAAAAAGGCAAATCCTGAACAGAGACCTGCAAGGAGTACCACCTTTGTGTTTTCTTAGATTTGTTGTGCTAATGTGCTCAGATTTGTCTTTCCTGCTTCATCTTAGCCAAGGTTGAACATGATGTTTGGGGACAGGTCTGTGTCACAATGAATCTTAGCCAGCCAGCTCACATCATCCACTAACAGAAAACTTTAAGAATCTCCATGTGTTCATGAATAAACTGTTACTTGTTTTGTGTTGGTGTTTCCAAGTTTGCATGTGCAGATACTTTTATTATAAATAGATTCATTTTCTATATGACAGTGTTGGTAAATTCACTTCATATTCCACCATTCATAAACAACACATGTTCATAACCAAGGTCAGGTGAAATGTTAGACTACTTGTTTCTTTTCCACTTAAGATAAAGATTTGGTTATTTACATTTTAAAATCTGAAATAATCTTTTTATTAATGTTGCTGATATGCTCTTAAAAAAAGGTCATCAGTTAAATACCAAAGTATTTAAAAAACAGTATGCACCAGTTGTAAATATGCAGTCTATTTTGGGGGGTCTCCCAGAGAGAAGAGAGGTTTTAACCGTCTCTCTCTGTGAAGTTCCCATCATGTTCAACAAAAGCCACAACTTGCAGATTCCGTGCAGCGTAGTAGTTCCATGTGGAGTGGTAACCTTTCTAACTGCTGGCCCAATGGTTGAGCTAAACCTACTGTAATTTAGACCACTATGGAGTACAAACCCACTGCTCACAACTAATTTGCCCAGACTTGTGCCACCCAACTTCCCTGGCCACTTGATGTAAGAACAGAGCAGTCATTCCGATCAAACTAGCACTACAAGTTTGATCTATTTTTAAAAGTTAACCACTGTTTTCTTTAAATGCATGGTTATGGCCTAATGAGGGACAAAAGTTGTCAAAAAGTGTCACTAAGCCAGTCTGGTATGCTGGTATTCCTACCTGCTTCATGCAGTGAAATGCCACAATGAATGAATAGATTTTGAATTAGTCAGGTCGCCTGCTGTGGACAGTGGCAGCTGCACTAGCAGTCATTACTGAACATGTTTGTGACAAAACTTTAGCTAGAGTAAAGCGCCATCTCCTGGGTAAAATACCTGCCTCTGCATTTTATATTGGTGTTTTGATTGCATTCGTGTTCAGTACACAGGCTGCTTTTTAGATATAGACAAAAGGCATCAAAAGCAAACAGAATTTTACAGTATGTAATAATAAATTACAAGGGGCCCAGAACCAAACCTTGTTGGACCCCAGTTGGACTTGTAGTACCTCTAAGGGGGCACTCTCTCATGTATTGGCCTGGATTTTTCCATGGAGATAGTTTGCAAACCAGCTAACTCAGTGATCTGAAAAAGTAGCTGTAAGACGTCTTAATGATACGATCAACGGTATCATAGTCCTAAAAGTCTAAAAAAAAAAAGAGAGCGCACCACTTCTTGTCTAAGGCTATATCATTCATAACTTTCTTGGCAGCTTCAGTAAAATGTGTTCTGTTTTTGCAGAATCCTTCTATCTCAGCTCAAAGGAAACGGCAGGTGGTCAGAGAGCTTGTATCAAAGTTTTTTTTTTATAGTAATATTTGTGCTTCCCTGCTGTTTCTTGTCTCTCTGTCTGTCTTCATATGTGTATGTGTGTTTGTGTGTCTGAATATGGACCACCCAAAGCCTTTGAGGTCATAACAATAACATGTCCACTTCCTCCCAGTAACATGGCGGTGGTTCCAGTCAAGGAGCCGTAGATGAGATAGCTGTTATCAGTCCACATCGCAGTAACAGCAGCCATACCGTTTGGTCGCCTTGTCACAGCTGTGTGGAGGTTAAACTCGCTCCCAGAGCTTTTATCTATGTATCCACAATCCCATATACAGTAAAAGCTCTATATTTAGTTTGAGAAGTTCTTGAAAAGCACCAACTTGGCGTGTTAATCCATCCTCCAACAGATGTTCATGCTTAATGTTGTAATTAGTCATTTTTCCAAAGCCGCTCTTGCAAAATGTGGTATTTTGAAAACACTTTTTTTTTTACTGTCTAAGATGTTTTCTCTACTTTTTTTTAACCCTTAACTTCTTCATAAACAAATTCCCCTGGTTAGATGGCATTTTCATTTTTGCAATTCTTTATTTTGGGATTCTCTCTCCTCCTGGTGAGCGAAAATACACTGTGGTAATTAATATGATAATAAGTGTGGTGGCATAATTTTTTCCAGGCATTACTGTAGGCCATGTTAAATTGAGGTCTGCGTGAGGTTTCAGCTGGAAACACTGAGGAGAGGTCTAGCACACTGTGTCTCTGTCTGTGTTCTGCCAGTGAAAGGGGGAGGTAATATTTGTGTATTAGAGAGAAAGGCCCTTACCCACAGTTGGAATTATTCATATTTACCAAGATAATGGTAAAGTTAGCTCTGTATATGTTATGCAATGTTTGGCTGTATCACACAGTTCAGTTCACCTTAATCTCACACACAAAACTACCTTGTCTTGATTTATCCATAAACCCTAAAAGAAAAGAGCCAAGCATGCACTCATAGTATGGAAGACACAGGAACTATGCTGTTGCCTTAGCTTGAAGATTTATTGCGCTGCACAGTTTAGCCTCAGGAATCAAGCATGCTAATGTGTTTGATCAAAAGGAAATTCCTCTGCGGAGCTTCTTATGCTTTTTGACTTTGTTTTCATATCACTCTGCAAATTGGTTTCCCAACATCCAAACCCTTACAGTCTGTTTATGTGCAAGGGGGCTGATTTATGGTGTTAAATGACAGTGAAGCTCTCATCTGTGGTTAAACTGGGTGCAATACACCACTCAGATGCCAGTCCCCTGGTCTGTCTAGACGGAGTAAACACCAGGCTTTATAGACCTGCCGGCTGACGATCACTGATGATTAGGTTTATGGGATATGAGGGGGCTGGGTCAGTTAAAATGATTGACAGCTAGTGGCTTTCTTTGTGTGTGTGTGTGTGTGTGTGTGTGTGTGTGTGTGTGTTTGTGTGTGTGTGTGTTAGTGGGGATGGGGTGAAAGATGGGGTAAAGCACCTTCAGTATGAGAATGTGAGGGCATAAAACAATCAACACACACAGCGCTCCTGATTTTGATTTGAGGTTATAGTGATATAAAAGGTATTTATCCTCACTGTACTTTAGGGTTACGAAGGAACATTTTCCCACAGCCAACAGCAATCCATAAGACAGCTGATGAATCATTCTGGTTTGAAGGCAGATAACAAAGGCCCTGGGATCTTCCCAGAAAAGAGGGTGTTGAATTTGATTTGCTTCAAGATCCCCAGATCCCAAGTCTCCTTTGCTGAGCTTGGTGTGGTCAAATGCTTTAAACTAGGGATGGTGATGGTGATTATTCTTGTTATTTATGTGTTTTGCTGTGAGCTCTGGTGAGAGGGAATATTCCCCTTGGGGTCCGTTTGAACCCCATCACAGCACTGGCAATGGATTACAGGTATCTAGTGTGTCTGTATTACAGTAACACATCCACACCCATTTAAGTGCTCACATCGCTGTTAAACCCATGCATACAGTTATTTATAATTAACAGTGCCTCTCACCAATCTTAGATTATTTATGATATTGACATTTGGCTTTGCAGAAGCACCCACATCTTTTTTGACTTGTGTTACTTACTAAAATCTTTGGAATTGTATTTGAACTTAAGTTGCTTCAAGGAGAAATTAACTGGTATGAAACAGTCTCTTATAGGAAATTAGATCTTCTTCAGGAAGATAGTCTATTTCTTATAAAGATAATCTCACACTCTTCAGTTCAGATTCTTTCAGACTTCAGGGGTACAGTTTACAGCATACAGACAGAAACAGTCCAAGCTTGCGTTTTCCGTGGCAAGGTTTTTAAGGAAATAGCAAGTTAGCAATATAAAGACAGTAGACAGAGATTGTTCTTCACAACAATTTCTTGAACCATAATTCATAAATGTTTGGATATGAAACAGAGGAAGGACCAACAAAAAGAGAAAGTAATTGACCATAGAAACAAAAAGGGTACAACTAAGCTCTGTTATAAATTCTGTTTTAATACAGAGGTCCCATTTTAAAATGGTCCCAGAAACAACTATAAGTGACTGCAAGACCTTTGGTAGGGTTAATGTGAACAAATGAAAAATATAAATTAAACCCTATTCCTACAATTGTAAGATAGTACCGTGGCCCATTGTGCAAATGACTGTATTCAGACCATGGATGTACAGAAAAGGCTGACACTACTGTCACACAACAGGACAATAAGTAACAGTTAATAAGATGTCTTGGTTATAGTGATAGATCATGCTAATACCTTATAGTCTGTATTAAGATATGATTTACTTAGGAAACGTGATTATTTGAAATAAACAACACTAACAGGCCAACCAAATCAGTTACCTGTAGGTTAAACAGTCAAACAGATGTCTACGTAAATGATAATGGGTCCTACTTTGGAATGATTAGATTTTTTTTCCCTGAGAACACAGATTTTCATTACAGCTTTTAATTACAATCTGCCTTGTTCATAATTGTATTTAAGTCCATGCATTTAATATTTGAAGTAACATATGAACATGGAAACTAAAGTATTCTGCTTCTCACGAAATCATGTCAAACAAGTGGAATATTTTAGTGTTATGTACAAATTAAAAATGTGGCTAAGATAAGATGCTTTAAGTAGGCACAACTGTATTTTGCTAAAAGCGTCTTGTAATTTTGACATATAACACGACATGTAAAGCTGGACTTACAGGTTATATATCAGGGAAGACCCAACTTTTGATGTTGACAGGGATCCAAACTGTCAGAGTATACACATTCAGTTTTATCTTCGTTTATATTTGTTTTGTTTTCTGTCTTTCATAAAACCTATACCAATACTGTGTTTGTAATGTGTTGCAATAAATTTGTGTTTTAGTTTCCCCTACTGGTTATGTAAAGGTATTGATTTTTTGTGGTGAAATGCATTCCATTATTTTCATTGGCTAGTTAAGTCATGTGACTTAGCTTGATCACATGATCGTGTATGTCAGGTGAAGGTGAAGCTAATAGCACATGGTCAGCAGACAGCTCCAGCCACCTCATTCTTTCCTCCTTTTGATGTGCCTTGGAAAGCTTCGCGTTTAGATTGTCACTGAAGTGCTGCTTAATTGTAATATTCGTACACCAAAACTGTTACTTGTATTTACTTGTTTCTGTTTTCGCTCTTTTTGTATACTTTCAGTTTTACAACAATGAATACCTTCACGAAAATGATGACAACAGTAAAGCACACTGAACTTTTACTTCCACCTTCCGCCATTTTCTCTTCATTCATCTGTAAGCTATCTGTCGATTTGTGTACAGACACACATTGGGGACAGAATAGTGTTCTTTGTACAATAACATACAGAGAACAGATTTAGCAAAGACATCAGCTTTCTAAGAACTACACTGTGACTTGCTCTGCGTGCAGGAGGATGAATAGCACCACTTTCCTAGTCTTCATCACAGAGAGGATTTTAATGGTCTCGATTATGATCTGTCTGCCTCTGATTAAGCCATGATGCTGAAACACAAGATGGTTGTGGCTTTGCACTATGGTTTTCCAAAGGTCTATTATGTATCATCTGTGTGTTCCACTCTATATATCACACACTTCAAACTAAGAATCCTGAGTACTTAACAATTTATCTACCGTCTCATTTACGTCTGCATGCACAGTATGTCCTGTGTTAAGCAGTGAGTTAAAATTAAGAATTAAACTGGCTACAAAAGAAAAAAAAATCCATTGTGAAGGATGAATGAGCAAATAGAATACATCCTGGCAGAGGGAGATGTGCCAAGAGAAGCTTTGGTTAATCGCTCCTGCCAAGTCGGTGACACAGTGAGTCATAATCTCTCTAAACAGATATCTGCACATGAATGCACAACCTGTAGGCAAGGGACCAGATATTTGGTATTTTTGGAAGCGATCTGGTTTCCGTTTGTAGACTGTCTGAATAATATTAAACAATCACATTTGAGCAGACTTCTTTTTTTCTTTCATCGGACTGTGTGGAGAACAAAAGAAGTGGAACACATTGGCAGATTGGCAGTCTTGGAACTAATCTGCTATTGTTTGAAAAACATATCAGGATATGAATGCGGGAAAAAAATCGAGTGGTAGATGAGGTCTCTACACTCAAACTCTTTCATTTCAAGTTTCAGTCTGCCCATAAACCATGACCAGGGCTGGAAGAGAAAATCTTGGCCTCGATACTTAGACCTGCTAGCTACAAAGGAAACCCTAATATACTGGCTGTCACCCTAAGAGGCTAAATGTTAGTCAGATGATAGCTGATTCGTTCTGAGATTGCTGTGTAAGCATTAGCTCTGAGATCAGTATCAGAGTCTAACCACATTTCCAAAGGTGGCCAGAAATATTTAGAACCTACTCCTAGCACGTACTTCACTACATTTGTGTGCAAAGACCTGATCTGGGTTCAGGATTTGGTTCAGAGAAATCTCCTCTCTTGTTCTTTGCTGTCTTTCCTAGTGGAGTTGTAGCTGCCAACCTCACTCTCAATTGGAATGATGGGAAGTGGAAGTGAGAGGTGGATGAAGAACAGAGAGTTGGGGTACTTCTGCTGTACTTGGACTGGCAGTCTTAAGTTAGCACATTATGGTGCTGGAGATATGAGTGTGATTTGCTGCAGCTGAGGGTTAACTGGTTCATTGCACATTGTTGCTCTGCCTAGTGGGCCTGTAGAGCTTGGCGCTGGCAGCTTTTACAGGTTTTCTGTGTTGCTTGGCATAAAAAGGGAAGCCAAAGGGTTTGTCTCTTCAGGTTAACAGGGATTAACCTGACAGTTGTATTCACAAGAGCAGTGATGGCAGAAGAAAATGACTCACATACCTTGGCATTGATATCTTAGCTAAACCATCTGCACCTCTGCATCTTTCCAGCTTGTGTTTATTCAACATTCAATGAGATTAGGGTTTAATCCGATTTTATTTATATTTTATCTTTTTTATATTATTCTGCCTCAGATAGGAAATTCCTGATGGTTATTTTTATATTTGCAAGACTGTGCAGTATATATTTTGTCCACAAGGGGGTAGACACTCAGTGCACTTATGGAGCACTTTTCACTTTAAAAGCCAAGTGACTGGAGAGGATACACCATGTCACCTATCTTAGTGTGTCTTCGCTCACTCTTTCTTCATTCTGTATTCTAGTTTCACTCCTGCATAAAGCACAAATGTAAAATCCTTACACAACTCTGCTGCACAGTCATGTCACTCACTGCCCTAAATTGCACTTAAGCACAATACACTGTGACAGGGAGGACTTAAAGCTCAAGTGGAACCTGGTCATTACCTGTAAGAACCTGGTTATTATCCCATCACAGTCAACTTATCTTGGTCATTTCCTCCACGATTCCACCCCCTAAACCCCTAAGTAAGAGACAGACAAGCTGTGCTTCTGATTATACATTCATGAGAGAGACAAATGTCCTAGAGGAAAGATTGGAAAATAAATGACAGAGTGAGAGGGAGATCAATTAGTAACAGCTTGCAGATTTCCTTGGCCAGATGTACTTATGCTGCATGACAGGAGGAAGGGAAGTTAGGATTAAGTTGGAATTTCACTTCGTTTTACATCCTGAGGAGGCCAGCAGTTGTGCCTCTCACATCCTTTATTTATTTGTTTTCTTTATTAATTATATCCATGCAATGAAATATGTCTTTCTCAGTCATTGAAAGGATGGTGGATGAAAATGTCCGCATATTGCTTCACTGAATAACAATGACCTGCTCAGTTTACAGCTCTATTGTATTTACACAGGCTGTAACAAGGGAAAATTTGTAAATGATGTGAAGTAAATATAATTTGTACATGTGTAATTTTTCAGGAATATTTATGGCCAAATCCTGCCAGCACTATGAGGCTTCTGATCACCTGTGTTTAATTTCATTTTTTTATGGAGACCATGGTAATACAAACACTCACACGCACATGCATGCACACAAACACAAGAGGAAATACGTAATGGGCTCCTTGCTGATAAACTTAGACACATTTTGGATGATCTTGCCTGCATTATCTCACTGCTTTCACATTCATATGATGTGACATTTTCCAAGAGGCTGTTAAAAAGGTGATCCACGTGCCATGATATGTCATATATGTCACATAAAAACGTTTGTAAAATCTGCTGTGGGTCAAGCCAGTGTTGCATTTAAATATCGTGTGTGCGAGCGTGCGTGCGCGTGCGTGCGCGTGCGTGTGCGTGTGTGAGTGTGAGCATGGTGTGGGTGCAGAGAAACAGCTGGGTTCTCCGTTCCCTGGACGTGTGTGTGGATTTACGAGGCCCTGCACTGATGCTCCTCCGACATATTCAGATGCACTGCAAAGCTTCCCTCTCTGTCTTCCCCCCGATGGTTATCCCTCCACCAAGAACCCGCCACACCGCCGCAGTCACATCTCTGCATTGTGTATATACCCAGAACATTTTTGTCCCATTGTTTCTGGAACCACAGTTCTTCTTTGTCCCCTGCTGTCAGGCCATTGTCACACGCTCCAACTTTGACTCTCAAGAGAAATTTCTTGGCTTGTTCTGGCTTGATTGCAGCTTATGTTGGCAGGATTGTTCTGGCTGCACACAGGACTATGAGTTCAATGTACGGACGTTTCTTGTCATATGCTAAGGTAGGCTGTTTAATCTCTTAGAAGAAAATCTGCAATAAAAAATATTTTATTCTCTAATAAAGCCTCCAACAACACAGCTGAGGCTTGACATACCCTATGCACTCACATGCCCATCAATCATCTAGTGTCACTTTAACAGACAGCCACTTTTGTTTGTCAGTCGACCTGCTTTGACCTTTTTACCACTGACATCATTTCATTACATTTAAATTTGCCTGAGGTATGTGCTCACTTTAAAAACTACTTAATTTCTACCACCAGGCCTCTGAAGGCACAGATTTCATACCCATGAAGCACATGCTATCAAGTTGATGAAAGACACACAGCAGTTCATGATACTTGTTTGAGTTTGTGTTCTAACTGTAAAGACATGCAGCTTAATCCGTCTTCATTTGTGTTTGAACTTGCTGAACTCCATTTTCAGATGCATGCTCCACTCATTCACACATCAGAAAAGCTTGGACTGGTGCCATTTCTTATTAACTCAGCTTTTCCATCCATGGTCCCCATTTTGAGCTGCTTTTATAAGATGATCTCAGTTAGGTACAAAAACAATCTTGTATCATGGTTACATCTGGGCTTTCGGGGACCTCTGACTACCTGTCAATCGGAGAGTGGTGGAGTGTATATTTTCAGAGGTGGGGCTATGGTGCACTCATCACGCCTTGAGTATCTGCTGTTTGCTTATCAGTGGTGGATCAACACATATGACTTTGCATGTGTAACTACTTTGCATACAGGAGCATGTGCGCATGTATTTTCTTCTTCTGTGGTGGCTGTGGTTAGTGAGAGGAAGAATCTTTGACCCCCGACTGTGTTTGTGAAAGCACTCACATATGCAGCTGCTGTGAAGGTCACCCACGAACACTGGGCGTTGCTTGACCCTGACTGGGGTGTGTTAAACCATTCATGTTGTTTTTATTAAAGAGAAAAAGGCAAGGGAAGATATGAGGGAGTGAGGAAGAGTTTAAAGAAAGACTCAAAGGAGAAGAGGCAGTGCATGGAAGAGAAAACTCAGAAAAGAGACAAAGTGCTGGCTGAGGTCCAAATTAACTAAAGAGTCTGATCTTTGTGATTATTGGCCTTCAAATAACAAAATATTGGACATATTTGAGAGCGGACAGCAGAGGGTAGATCACCCACAATGTTTGTTTTGGAGTGTCACAGGAACAATACTGTCTCTATTCTCCTGCAGATGGAATTTGGCGTCAGGTTGGTGGCTCAGGAAGATCCAATCATTCCTTTGTTATCTTGGAGAGCGATGGTGATGTAGTTGTCCTTGAAGACAGAAGGGGGGACCGAGTGCACCTGGATACCCTGTCATTCCACAGCTACAGTCGTCCTGTAGTTCGCAGCATTTTTAATAAATACTCCTGGAGTATGACAGATGGTTACATAAGACGTAGAGGTTAAGGTAGCCACAAGGGAAGTTTACCTGCCAGTGCAAAACGATTCATGCCCATAGAGAGTGCAGTATTTGTTGTCTGTCAGATTTTAGAATTATCATGGCTGAAGTAGAAAATTTGGCGAAGATTCATGCTAGGTGCTTTTTTTTTTTACATGAAGCAGAGAAAGGGTAATGGAAAGAATAAAAGTAACTGAGACGAAGGAAGACTCAGCAAGGAAATGAATATGTGAGAGGGACTACTGTGGACTGAAGGACTGTGTTTGCTCATGCTGATTTTGAGAATTAAAGGTGGATATCCAGTTTTTACTGGACAGCCAGTCTAGTCTATTAAGTTTGGGGTGCATGTCTCAGCACACAGGTGTCAAATAATAAATGGGAGTCATGGAAAGTGCCATTTAATTCAGCAGTGCTTGCTTGCCTCTCCTCTCCAGCTGGCTTACATGGTGATGCATATAAATGTCTATGCCTGTAATTAAATAGTGGAATGCCTTTTCAATTAAAGTTATTTGTTTTCATCTTTTGCTATAGCTGTCTGTCACATTGACTTAATGACTGCTGGGGAAGGCGGCTGGTGAAGACAGGGTGTTTTTTGGGGAGAAATTTGGGTTGCAAAGGGGGATAATGATGGAGGAGGGAGGCTACAATGGATCTGGATGCCTTTTTCGCTGTCACAGATGTGGGTTTGGCTGGACAGTGGGTGCTGCAGTCTGAGATTCTGACATCATCTGTTCAGGAAAAATGAAGTGACAACAACAATAAAGTCTCTTTTGTTATGATGGGACCCTGCAGATTAATAAACCATCTGTAGCCCTGCCCCCCCATTGAGTCCACAGACTATCAACTCGTGCCAGTTCTTCCTCTTGATTGATCCAACTGCAATGACAGCCCTTCAATGAGGCTCTTTCGACATCCATGCAAGTCATCAATGTGCTGACAGTGCTGCCACATTTTAGGTTTAAAAGGTCAAGTAAGGTCCCGGCTGTCATTGGAAAGTTTTGCGGATATTCTCTATGAACACAATCTTGTTTTGAATTAAGAACATACTCAATAAGTTCAAAACAGTTGTGTGGCACATGCATTCACTTTGCACTTTTTATATTGAGCACACACAAAAAAGGCAGTGTCTGTTACCAAATAAAAGCTAGAATACATCATTTGTCTGCCTGCAGTCTTGTTGTTTGTTTCAGAACCAAACTAAGACTGCATTTATTCTTAGTTATGTGCTGAAAAAGTTCACAAGCCCAGGTTCTGCAATATCAAATCAAACCTTGCATGAATTTGTAATGTCACAAAAATCCCAGGCGTCATTTAAACTGGGTGATACCTAACTGCACAAAATTTAAAGGCTGCTGAAAAGCCTCAGTGGATATGATGAGGCAATTCTCCTACTTATCTGACTCGGGCCAGTGTAATCTGGATTACTGTCAACATGCTCTCAGTTGTTTTGTTTGGTGAAATCAGTGTGAAGAAATCTTTCTGAGTAGAAAGGTGTCCTCAGGGCTCATTCATTTTAGAAACAGTATTGATCACTCAGTGATATTTAATCAAGCACACATGCCTGCGCATATTCGTAGGTGTTGCACTTGCATGTGTGTGTGTATATGTGTGTATGAGAGAGGGAGTGTGCCCTTGGTGAACTTTGGGCTCTGCATGTGTACGTACTTGAACAGTGCTTGTTCTGTGTGCACAATTAGTGTCAGCATTCTGTTCAGAAATGTGCGTTCATCCTCTGGTATCAATAGTTGGTAACACTGACATCAGCCACAGTAACAGCCTGTGGCAAAATAATAGGTTGGGTGGAAAATGAGTATCAAAGACAGGGAGTGTTTTCATTTTATTTGGATGGATTTCAATTCCATCAGCTCTGTCACAGCGGATAAAATGTGTTGTACCTGTTACCAAACAGCTGCACCCATCCCAGATATCAGCTTGTAATCACAGGCAGGACTTTTGACACACACTTGTATGTGTTGTCTTTTATGTAGTGACTGTGTTATAACATAGCTCAGGGGCGTGGAGCAAAGAACAACTTATGTATGCAATGATTTAAAATAATGTCTATCATATGTTACTGTTGATAATAAAACTTAATTAAACTAATGAAGGGAATTGATCTTTTCTTAATCACATTTTTCCATTGCACATGTTTGAAGTTGCTAATGGCTGTTACAACACATTATTAAATGTGTACCATTCTTTTCTTTGCTCATATGTGTCTAGGATGTGTGCTTGTGAATGTCTCCCTATTAAAAAATCAATGTGTGTGTGTGTGAGTGACAGGGAAGATGAGCTTTCACTGACTTATCTAAACAGACCTGACATCAGGGCCTCAGCAGTCATCATACTTTCATCTCTCAGACCATCAGAAGAGTCAGACTTTGAAGATTATGACATGCAATGCAATAACATATAACTTTTTTCAATGTTGTTATTACAGTTTTGTGTGAATATTGGAGTGTTGGAGCATTTTGGCTCTGCACATGGAAGCTATTAGCCTGAGGTCTTAGGAGTTGTTCCACAGAGAGAAATGGGGACTGGAGACCATCTCTGCATTAAGCCCAGAGGTTTGATTTCCCCCAAAGTCCCCTGTCTACTGTGTAGAGATGGAGACAGACTGGTTTCCTTTTGAGACAACCTATAGTATGAAACCTGCCCACAAGAAGTCATCTGGCATCCTGAACGAACATGGTGGTCAAGGATCTGATGAATGTAGAATTATTTGAATCCATTTCAGGTATCATTCTCCCAGCCTCTAAATTGTTAATGGAGCTGGGCAAGTCTGCCAGTCCTCCAACAAAGTAACTTTAACCAAGAGTATAGTGAAAGTCCAGTTCTTTAAGTCACTGCCTGTGGATCACATCTTTCCAGCCTCTGCTGGAGTTCACACTACAGTTGATATCCAGCTTTGCCATGATGGAACCATCTCCTGCCTCCCAATTAAGAAACATCTGTGTCCCTCCTTGCCCGTCCAGAGACTATCCTTCCAACTATGCCTGGCTGCTGGAACGGATGGTCCAAACTCAGCAATGCTGTGAAGGAGAGGGGAGTTGTAGGAAGCCCATCTGGACTCCATCAGCAGTGGGTAAACAGAGCCAGATCCTGCAGCGAGCGATGGAGCCTTTCCTTGGCTCCCACCCACCTTCACAGAAGACTCAGGCACTAGCTCAAGCTACAAAATGATACACACATTGTTATAAACTCAAACCGTGTGCAAAAATGCAAATTTGCTCAAAGCTCGTTGGGTGCACTCTCAGACATGTGCTTTTATAGTTTAGTCCTCCAGTTGACTAGTGGAGAACAGAGGAGTCGTAAATCTTCTTCAAGGCTGGGTCAAGTGTTTTCCTTTCATTTTTTGTGATCCATTAAAACTGTTTTAATAATGTCTATTGCTCTACTGGCCAGAGTCTCTGGTGTCTTCCCCCTGCACCTACCACACACAAGCAGGTGCTTATCCAACTCTACCTCAAGTCAGAAAAGATTTGTGTCATGCATCTATCAAAGAGAGAGACGTGAATCTGTGGTTGTAGAAAGTGTTGTAAGAAAAGGTGTTGATGCCCTTTAATTTTTTTTTTAATTCTTTTTTGGTCTTTCCAAGGATGATAGTGGTGACCAGAGACATTTGTATGCTTTTTGTGTGTCGATGGTCAATGTAACGTGGAGCTCACTAATGTCCATTTCAGGAAGATGGTGTAAACACTATACTTGTAAGCAGTTAATATAGAAGATTAAAACTTCATAATCTTAAAGTTATTAAAAAAATGTAGTTCTTCTAATTAAAAAAAGTCTGTTACTCCCAAAGTTTGAGCTACACCCCTTGTAACCATTAATTCTGTAGTCTTTTCAAAATGAGCTAACTTAGCTGTTCTCCAATTAAACTGAACATTTCCACTGATAGTAAAGTAAAACAAGGGGAACAGGACCTTGTTGATCTGCTTTGCACCTGATTGAGTTTTTTTCCTTGTCATTGTCAGAGTTTGTCACAATTTACCCATTCATCAGTCCTTAAACTGTGTCATATCTCATTCTGTGTTCCAATAAGTGTTAACTTCACACCATCTCAAATTTTGTTGATATTTCTGTCAAAGGGTCCAACTTGTTTTAAACTTCTCCTGTCTCCTCTCTGCTGTTTTGGTCTCTTTTCAAATCACAGATTATTTTGTCCCTTGCAGAACTTTAACACATACCTTCGAAAAAGAAGTCTGCATGCTCTTACATGACCTCTTCACGTCATTGGTGAATGTATAAAGATGTTTGACAGTTGATTTAGTGCTGCTGCTTTGGAATTTCTCTATCGGGTGTCTCCACCTGGATCTCTGTGCAGCTTACATTAAGCTGAAAGCTTATGTAAAAAGGACGCTCAAGGAGAATGAGGTAAAACAGCAAGTTTCCACACGTGTTCAGATTAAACCCCTCTCTCTTCGGAACTGCGGTCGCAAAAGCTTCAGCTTTGTTCTTTCATCACTCCATCTCCTAGCAGCCAGTCAACGCTCTGCGTTTCTCACTGCTAGCAGAGTCGTCCAGCTTTACTTCATTTCCCAGCATCATGGTTAACAGTTGTGGACTTAACCTGGCCTTGTTGTCACACATGGGAAGGCCAGATTGTTCCACTGACATGCTGCAAACTCTACACTTCATTACTATAGTGTTTTATTGACTTGAGATGTTTTTTCTGTCTTTCTAAAAGAGATTAACTGGCCTAGCCTTGCACTCGCTGCACATTTGATCTTTTATGCTGATCAGGCTTATAAAAGGTACCAATGACCATAAAGAAGCGAACTGCTCAACATACTGTTCCTGGACAGATTTATTGTAATAATCAAGTTGTAAGCAGTCATTGCCAGGGCAGCTGCATGTGCACAGCACAATGGTAATAATGATAATAGGCCTCCTTTATAAACCCCACATTCTGCGTAGTCTCTCATTATATGAATAGTAACCCCAGTGGTCCGTGTTGCATCATTAGTGTCCCACAGTTGGAGGTGGAGAATGGTTTGGGATTTAGAGTATAAGCGCTTGTCTGAAGAATGTTGTTTCTGTGTGAGGTCTGCTATCGAGTTTCCACTTTCAGACATTGGACACATTATGGGGGTTAGCAGCAGACTGAAGCACAGCTGATCTCTGCTTTCTCCACTGCTATGTCAAGTTGCGCAGATTGTTTTGATCTTAATGAAATTGCAATACATTACCACTCAGTAAGACTGAGGTTACTAAATTGATTCATGTTTTTGATCAGAACAGCTGAATTAAGAGCTTGGCCCATTTCTTGTTGCCTTGCACAACCAAGAAATACCTCTCCTGTTAGTCCTGTGTGAAGCTACCTCTAAGGGGTTCAAACTGTGTTTAAGTTGAGAACTCCCAACCCCATTACCACGTATTTAAATAGACATGGAGAAATTATGCAAATGCAAAATGTTATTTATGAAAAGATTTACATTATATCATCTCCCTTTTCAAACATACCATGGTTAAGAATCAGATTGAGAAATAAACCAACTTTAAGGTATGAATAAGGAAAGGCTGCTTTTAGAGTTTGCAATGATTATTAGAATGTATTACAAGACTTATGGCAAGATGTATATGATATGATACAATATGATACATTACGGTACAGTAAGATATGATACCGAATGATATCATGTGATATTCACTTTAACCAGCTGGGCTACAATTTGATAGGATCTGATATGGTACAAAACAGTACAATACTTGGCAGTACAGTACTATACAACTAATACTATTCATTTTGTCCCAGTAGGGAAATGTGTTTCCTGCTGTAAAGCATAAATCCAAGATAAAAACCACAAACGAACATACTGCACAAGTCCCGTATGATAAAATACATAAAATAGTGAAAAGGTTAAGAATACCTTTTGACTACTGAACATCTCCTACAGCTTCAAAAGGCAATGTTTGAATTTGTGATTTAGGTAGGCTCAAATTGAGCATAGTGTTAATTTAGGCAGGCCATGAAGTCAAGCTCTGCCCACAGTAGATCAGCTGCTCTTTACACCATCCCCTATCAGCTAACAGCTCAGGGGTCTCATTTATAAAAGAGTGCGTAGAATCCCAACTAAAAGAGTACATACTCCGAAAACATCGAAATGGCGTGCGCCCCCCCAAAAATCTGATTTATAAAACAGTTTGCAAGCCAACTTTGCGCAATGTTCTGCTTCTGATCCCTAAGACAGTAAAATGTTTGTGTAGTTCTGTTTGTCTCAGTAGTTTGGTCATATCGTACATCTCCACGGTTGAACTAGGAGCAAACACAGCTAATTTCTCTCAGATCAGGCCGTTCATTTAGAGGTGGTAATGATGGCTATAATTCTCCACTTGAGCACCCATGGCCATATCTTCAGTGCCTGTTAGAAGTTTTTGAAATGAAGAATGATTCGTATCACTTGAAGTGTACTCCCGGTTTCCCACTCTGCCCAAACATATTCTTTGCTGCTGCTCTCCCTGCCTTGGCTTTTCACGTATGCACATGTTTAAGAGGGGAGGTGTGCTCTCCCCACCTTAGATTTTGCCCTTCCACATAGGCAGGTGGAAGGACAGGGAGCTCCCAGAACAGAGCTACTTGCCCTGTCTTCTCTCATAGCAGGAAAGACCAAGAAATACCCAAATAAGAGCTGTATTTGAGACGTGCCTCATGTCCAAATCAAAATCTCTTTTTTTGCATTAAACAGGAATTAGTTAAGAGTCCTGACAATCTATTCTCTAAGTTTATAGAAGGTCAAAAACGTGGAGGAGACAAGGACACAGTGAATGTGGGTATAGCAGAGACTGGCTGGCTGCAGATACCTGTATGTGTCCATGTGTGCATTTAATTTCTTTGTGCTGTGGGGACTTCATTTCTCTAAAGTGAGGAGAGCGTTTTGTCGTTACGAACACCATGTGTCTGCCTCCCCTATGTACATGGGAAAGGTTTATTAGATCATGCCTGTTGAAAATGAACACTGCACCACATGTAGGTATGTCATTGTTTAAAATTGGCAAAATGTGAGTAGCCCAGCCTTACTGTTTATGAGAATGTGAAAGTTCACCCCTGCTGTGGGGCAGTCTTTATTTTACCTGCTGCAAACGAAACACACACCGCAGGATGTCTTTGGTTTTGTGGGATTGATTATTATTTTTTATTAAGAGCAGATGCATTAGCTGGGAAAAGGTTTAGCCCTTCAAATGGGATCTGCTTGACATTGATCACAAGGCAGTATGTTTCACATAAGGTTGGCACCTTGAGTTAACCAAGTGTCAAACTTGGTCTTTTTATGCCCCTTTTAGTCCAGTTAAATTGTACCTTAAAAGATGCCTGGTACACAAGAGGAAATAAAATACTTAAACCTTGTTATTTTTAACCAGACTTTAGACTTTATTGTCCCCTTGGGGAAATTATTTTCCACAGCACCTTTCTGCATTTCCACAGACATAGACAAACACAAGAACATACACTGTAAGCTCAGCAAACGATCCACAAAGACATCAACACTCAGACAAAGTTGTATCATTCAGCGATTTCTTCTGTTCAGGCTCGCTATAACAGCAAGGATCAGGCTCTTGCCAAGGCGAGCCCTTCTGCACCTCAGTGCTCTGTACCTGCGTCCTGAGGGGAGTGGGATGAGGTGGGTGTTTAGTGGATGTGTGATGTCCTGTTCTATTGAGATTGCGATGTGTATGATGGCCCTGTTGTTTAAGTCTGTGAGGTTTGGTGTGGGGAGACCGATTATTTTAGAGGCTGTGGTGGTTATGCGTCTGGGTTTGGCCTTGTTTTTAACAGATAGCATGTTGTAGAAGCAGGTGGAGCAGTACAGGAGGATGTGCCAGCACAAACTAAGTGTGACATTTATGAAGAAATATGTACCAATCGGTTGTTAATTATTTTTTGAGAGTGGTAAATTGTAGGGCCTATACTACAGAGTAAGACATAAGATATTCGAATTGGACTAAAGTATTGCTTTGTTGATGATCTATATTTAAACCAGTTTCAATAATTACTTAATCTGTTATAACAGCAGGTAAACCTCTTCGTATATGTGCATAGTGATAAGTGTTGGGAACCCACCCCATAATTTAGCACCTAAGTCATCTTAAGTGCACCATAAGCCTCTGTCCCTCACCACATTCCTGTGCCACCCAGACTCCAAATTACTGTAAACTAAACCAAACCCACACCGTGGTAACGGAAGGGTGTCAATTTGGACAGGAAATAATTTATTTGAACGTGACTAGAGTTTCTGTGGCTCAGCTCCCTGGTGGGGATGTGGAGAGGGTCTGTCTCTGGTTACTTTGTCCCTTGACGTATATGCCACATGTACCCCAAACAATAGCCGATTCATCCATCCATCCATCCATCGCTCTGTCCTGCTTCAACAGTAGGGGGAGGCTGCCATGAAAAACCCCTGAACTATACCGTTGATGAGAATATTTTCAAAGAAACAAACATCTAATCAAAACAAAGTTAGTTACTATTCTCTTTTTCTGTGTAATATTATTCAGAGAGACCCAACATTAATCCTAGGATGAGCAAGTACCTTGAAACACTGGCAAGGAGACTCTTCTTTGACAGGTAGAAACCTAAAGCAGGACTGGACTCATTGGTGGAAGCCCTCTGCTGTGACTGGCTGTGTAAAGAAAGCAGGATAGAGGGAGTGACAGACTTAAAATAGACAAGAACTTCTATAACATCAAATCTAGGGAGGCACTGAATTGATTGGATTGGGTATCAGCCAGATAAAACAAACCACCCTAAAAATGATCAAATTGTTGGCCATGTGGACCAGAGCCAACAGCAACCTGGAGTACCCTTTGTCAACATACCTATCAGACCTTAGTTACATGTCACTCTCCATCTTTTACTCAAGATTATCCAGCATTTTTATATCAATAAAGACATACAAATTACCCAAATGATCTCAATAAGTGAAGCATTTAGATAAAAAGAAGTAAAATTGTATTTTGCACCCCCTCTTACATTTATGTAATTATATAATAAACACCTACAGTCTCCCCCTGAGTACCTGGAATGACCTTAGCTGACTGATCTTTATCAGTCTCACATTTCTGAATCTGCTCTCAGAAATATCTGGGAGGCCCAGAGACTGAGCTGTGACCTGAAATGTTATGCCCTTCATATGAGAAAACCAGCTATGTTTGTTGTTTCTTCTTCACAACTAGCCTGACACACATATGCTCACTGTGAAGTTGTTTTATACTTTGGCAGCACAGAGAGGTAATTGATTCACAGCATCTTGTGCGGACACATACTGTAGGTTCTATAGATGCTGGGGCGGCTGGCTCAGGTCACACAGCAGAATAATAAACCCACAGTAGGGTGATGTGTTTGAACCTGGTCAGACAGTCCCCCCTTTTTCTATTCTTCCTACCACCAATTTCTCCTCCAAAGCCCAGACCAGGGAGCAGAGGTGATGATGGGCCCCAGAGTTACCCAGTAGGCCTCTCTTACTGGTCCTGCACTGAATGGGTGTCTGTTCCCTGACATCTCCATCTTTCATCACCACCCCATCAATCCCTTGCCTCTGTAACCATCCCTGCAGAGACAGGGCTCCACTTTGTCCCAGAAAACCCACCCCACTTCCCCACTAGTTCTCCTGCCTTATAGCCCTCCTACTGTGTAGTGGGTGTGACAGCTACCTGACAGCAGAGGCCCCTAAACGAAAGAAACTTTAGCCAAAGCCTCAGTCTATCTCCCAAAGCATCAAAACACCATTGCTGGAAGCATCAGCATCCCCCGACTAATCCAAATACCACGTGTCTCTCCAAGAGTGAGAGACCCCCCTCCCCCTCCCTCCTCTCTGTATATCCATAATGGAGCCCCTCTACCTTGCTTTCATCCACATCAAGGTTCCCTGACCCAGTAAACGCCTGCAGGATCAAGGCCTCCTCGGGGAATAGAGGTGGATGTTATCATAGCATTCCAGCCCACGTGAAAGTATGCCAATTAGCATAGCTGGAGAATGTTGTTTTGATATCCTCTTTCACCAAGCCCCCCGCTCGATGGCAGGCACAGCCCATGTGGCAGGCTCTGAGCTGTCACTGGAGTTTCTATTGATGATGAATGTATGATTTCTGTTTCATCTACACTCAAATTTTACATACTTTTTTACAATAGGCAGCATATGCCAACCTGTCTCTGCCACAACAATATTTCCAGTGTTATATTTCTGCTTTACCTTTTTCCAGTTTCATCCCGCTCAGTGTTGTGATTTATTATATGAGATATGCTTTGAAAATAAATGGATCTTTCAAGTTGCAATGAATAAGCTCCCTTTCTTAGCAATGCATTCATGCATGCATTTGTGTGAATGTGTGTTTGTCCAATTCTTGTGAGTGTGCAAGAATTTTTTACAAACTCCACTTGTACGTTCCAGACAGGTTTATTGGGTGTTTTCCCGGAAGAGTAAACGAACTGTGAAGCATGTTTGTTTATTTTCCTTGCTTTCTCCTCTGGGAAAATCATGCAGATCAGACAAAAAAGAGTTGTTTAAAAGAATCCATGGTGTAGGTCAGACTCCGCACTAAAATTAGGACACATACATAAAATTGTTTAACCAAGTCATCCACAGAGCTTGGAAATATGCTGTCCTTTAATCATAAAACCAGATATTTGATTAAACTGGGATTGTGGTCACATAATGAAGACCTTTGACAAGGTACCATGTGGTAAATCTTTGACCTACTTCAACTTGCACAGACTACGCTACATACAAAGTGGAAATTAAGTCTAGAAGACTTCACCCCTTGTTTGTTTTGTTGAAGAAGTGAAGCATGATTTTGTTCGTAGGATTAACATGCCATCATATTTTATATCATATAAATTATCTAAAAAAAAATAAAGACAGCCTAAAGCTGGACTGAAAGCATACGAAGGCTTGGCTGCGATGTACCTTTGGTGGCTTTTTGAGTGGCTGAAAAGTCCCTCCAGTAAAATGTAGCTTCTGTGACTTCGTGGTTGGTGCACATTCATGAGATAGTCACATTGATACATTTTGTTCGTTTTTAGTTTTAAGTGTTACAAGTAACCGAGGTTAGTCTGTCAATGATAGGTTGGATCTTACTAAAGTCTGATTTATACTTCTGTGTCGCCCCTACACAGCAGGGGCTGACGCGGACATGAGCCCCACATACTTGTGCGTCAATGTGTCAGTGTCGCGCAGCAACAGTGTGGTCTCTCTGATAGCCGGACGCCTTCTTCCGGCCCTGCTACGATCTCTGTTTACTTTTCCACAGCGAGTGTGTTATGTTAAACTACAGCTGATACATGTTGCTGTTTATCATACGGACATGATTGCAGGGAAGAATAGAGAGGAGGAGACGAAATACACAGCCGATGTACTGCCGATGTGCGGCCGATGAAAAAGAAAGAAAAGAAAAGTACTTTATTAATCCCTAGCGGGGAAATTGAATTTTTTTCACTCGTGCTATTTTTGGACATGCTACACATACAGTTTATTTTTTTGGTATATACATACAAATGCACACACATGCAGTGAACATGCTTAGGGAGAGATGTCAGAGTGAGGATACTGCCATCAACCAGCACACTCCGAGCAGTTGGTGGTTCGGTGCCTTGCTCAAGGGCACATCGGCAGTGCCCAGGCAAGTGAACCAGCACTGAGCAGACCAATCACAGGGCTTGTGGTCTGCGTCGATTCTACGCGTAGTTACATTTTGGAGGAGGTGTATGTCAGCTACGTGTATAGGCCTATGCGTAGGTACGGGAGCTACACGGACCCCCGGCGTAGGCTACGCCGTCGATTCAATGCAGAAGTATAAATTAGCCTTAAGGCTTACTAAGATTTCAAAACAAGGAAAAATGACATCAGCCATGCATCCATCCCATAGACTGTATAAAATATGGATGTAGTATCCGTGACGTCACCCGTCTGTTCCTGAACGCTAATTTGAAGCCGATCGACGGCGGCAGCCATATTGGCTATGCGGAACTCAACCAGACAGAGTGTGACGTAAAGGGGAGGAGTTTGAGCCTCTTAGCCAACAGCTATGTGTTCCTGATTGGGAGTCAAGCCAGTCATGTCCTTATTTGGGCAAAAACTCGTAATCTTAATATCTTATGAATTGTCGCGTTAGAAATAAATTCACCCCCCCGTACAGTGTGTGCCGATAGAGAGATTAGCTACGTAGAAGCAAGCCATTTTTTTTAACCAGGCTGTAAACATGTTTATTAATGCTGCAAAGATCGTCTTTTTCCCATTCATGTCTATGTGGTTTCCGGTGTTTCTGCAGCCAACCTCAAGCGGATTCTTGATGAACTGCAGTTTATAACACTTCCGCATGGGCTTCATAGTTTGAGACCGGAGGTTGCTTGATCCATCCATTCATCCATCCATCATACAAAGAGCCCTTGAGCCTTCCCTAGCTAACACTGGTACTACAGAACTACATGAAATTACCATGGCAGCTTAACACTGAATTCTGTGATGGTGGCAAATGATGTGTTGTCATTACATTCCAGCACCACCAAAACAGTACCAATGGAAATCCATAAGCATCATTTTTCTTAAAGGACACATTACTTGTTTTGAAACTCAGATGTTTAAGTAACTACAGCCTCAAAGTCTGCTTATGGTGGCAAGTCGGGGACACAGACATTCATGGGGAGACAAATATAACTTATGTAAGATAAGATAAGATATTACTTTATTGATCCCTGCGAGGGAAATTCAGTTGTTGCAGCAACCCAGACATAAGTACAATCAAGAAGTTTCAATTTGTAAAATAAAGTAAAAATAGAAATAGATAAAAAAGATAGAATACAATTCAGATATTTAAAAATGCTACAATGGAATTTAATAAATACAAATGTTACAATGGATTAAATAGAAGTAATTACAGGCAGTATTAACAATGATTCAGTAGTGACAGGCTGACATGGTGTGATTATGGTTGGTAATGACAGATTAAGCAATATAATAAATAAATATGGGTGTATATGACCATAAGTTGTAGTAAACAATAATAATGTAATATAAAATAATATATGATAACAAATATAATTATATAATATAATGTAATATTCATTATAATGTCATCAGCAGTCAGAGAGTCAGTATGAGAAGAGATGGAGTGTGACAGACAATGCAGGGATGGTATGAATCTGTTCATGTGCTTTTCATATAGAAATAGGTATGGGTGTGTTTGCCGGACTGAACAATTGAATGTCATCACTCTTGCTCGACAGCGCCATAACTACTGGTTGGTTAAACAAATTGCTTTTATTTTTATTATGGTATGTCTGAAGTACCGGTCATATGTTGTTTCTTAACTGTAGCATAACCACCCACCACTAGCTGGGGCTGTAGCTCCAATTGCTGGTGAATGCCAAAATGCTATATTGCTACTAGCCAGATGTAAACAAGCACAGAAGACAGATGGCATCTCGTTGTGTAGCAATGCCTGACAGTATTTTATTTAAGAAAATGGAGATAAAGTTGTACATAGGCTGTCTCGTTAACTTTACACAGCCTACAACACATTAGCAGCCCAGACATATGGACGTTTGCAGGGAGGATCGAAGGCAGGTGGTGCTTGCTCTTCTAACATTAGCCGCACTGAGCAAAACTAAATTGACATTGTTTACTTGCAAACTATGTGACCCTGTGTTGAAGTGTTTTAAATAAACTACACTCACATTTGAGATATGTCTTACCTTTAGACAAGTCAGCTGATCAGAATTAAAATGTCTGTTTTAAATATGTAGGTTATGAGCCGCTTCAGAACATCCCTACCTTGGACTAATTACACTCATGTAAGTGCTATTGCACTCAAAAGCATGATTTAAATGTCACCAAAGTGTTTTTGATTCCTCAGCCTAGCCAAACATTAACCATGTTTTAGAAAGGCTTTCCTGTTACTCAGTTTCTGTGGTGTCAGTATGTTATGTTAACATTAAAAAGTAATCCTCTACAATTATTTTTTTAAGGCATAATTCATTACATCCACATGGAGTCATGGTTATTTGTTTTAACCCACTAAAGCTTACCTTGTATGTGGAAGCTATGAAGAGGATCTGATTACTTTGGTCATTCTTTTTTGGCTTCATGTGCCACTAAGCAACACTCATAGCAACAAGCAGGGCTTTGTGTCTGGCACTGTATACAGCTCTTATTATGTGTCCATGGTGGATGTTTGCTGACAGAACACCATATGTCTAGTAGGTTATAGAACTAAGCGCAGACCCAGATAAGTATGGAGACAACTTGCAAATGTGTCTTGATTTGTCTCTGTCTGAACTGGATTTATGCCCAGGACTTTCTTCCTGAAACATGACTTTGCTAATTACAGCAGCATTAATGTTTTGGTCAGTTATATCACTACTGTAGAATGAGTCATTCTGAATGAGCTGTTCCAAAGTGAACAAAGACACTCACTGTATAACCTTTGGACATTTCAGACACCAAGGTTATGCTGTAAACTGTTCTTAAACTTCCCCTGCTCTAGTTTATTAAAATAAGTCTTGTATGTACATTAACATACTGCACATGGAACAGATATGTTTATTACTGAATCACAGTTGCAGTGTTAAAGCTGCATTTATTCTTTGTGAATAAAGACGACATTCTCAAAACAAAATGGAGGAGGATACATCATAAACAGATGCAAACACAATGTCAGCCCCAATAAACGTTTGGCATTGGAGCCACCACTTTTTTGGAGCTGAGACTGTAGAGATTTAAATGAAGAGGCACAAACAGTGGAGTTCACAATGTGCACTAGACCTCTTCTCAACCACATGTCCTAACCTCAAACAATGCACTGTAACTCAAAAGCATTGTTTTAGACAGGAGGCACACTCTTAGCGCTGGCTCTGGATCCAACCTGACCACGATACCAAATGCCTTCAGCTCCCTCTGAGATACAGTAAATGCCTCCATCCAACTCCGGCAGACACTCTTCCTACAGCAAGAAAACCACTTGACTACATTTGCAGTGTGCTTTGACTCTTACCAGGCCTACTTTTCTCCTACACTTTCCATTGAATACTCCTCCTGTAGGCGGAATAAAAACAGTCATTCCCATCTCATAGGGCTTTAATGTGTTATTGTAGACAAACCTACTCATAAATTTAAGTTCTTGGCAGAATGAGTCGTAACTAAAAAGGAACATCCATTTTAGTGTTGTTTTTTTTAACGTTTCAGTGCCTGACAAACAGTCCTGACTTAGCGGGGGTAGGTCATTATGTTCAGTAGCCAGGAGGGGGCCGGAAGGGTTAAGAGAGAGATGTTGAGTGCGTGTTTGCTGTTCTGAGTTAGAATAGTTATCTTACTTGCCAAAGAGTGCCGCAGTCCAAGAGGAATGCAATACCACTATTTTGCTCTATAAATCAAAGGACAAGCAAGTTCTGACCGCAAGTGAACATTTTGCGATCCACAGACTAATGATTTATTTGTAAGTAGCACTTGTACTAAGTAATTTAGAATGAGATCATAGAGGTTTATGACTATATCTGTTATTCAGACATATTTTTGACTTGAATGCCACAATCCCTGATGGGGTAAACGGTAGTGTTGTATGCGTCTGGTTTATCATTTGTTCTGCCCCCAATTCCTATGGGACTCGTGGTTTAGAGCTAGTGAGGGTTCCTGGCCTCTCTAGCTCTGCTGGTGGAGGGATATACGATAGGATAGGTTGTGGTGTGGCTTTTGTCTGTGTTTGTGTTTCTGCTCTGACTGCTGTAATGTTTTTGTTCCTGCAAAAGTGTGATTTGGCCTAAGGTTGTCATGGCTACTGGGTTCACGTGGGATGTTGGTTTGGATTACTGGATGATTTTGATTTAGGATCCTGATGCTTCCTGCACATTCACCGTACACATAAACAGTTCATCATATGAATCTGTATCTCAGTCTGAAGACTCTGATTGATTGTGCTATATATCACATAAGGATTACTTTAGGTATTTGTTTTGACTTGCATGTCTTCCTAATTTGTGATCTGATCAAACATGATAACCATGTCGCTGGAGGATAGATAATGCTAACGTTATTATCTGTTGAATGAAGGGAGCTTGAATAAATGAGTCGATTGAAGCCTTGTATGGAAAACATATGCCTGGCACCTTAATTTTCTTTTTAGTATAACTCTTGTCCTCATGTGAACTAGCTTCTCCTGCAACAACTTAGGTTCGTTATCAGGCTTATCCTCTGAAAGTTAATAGTATTTTCAGATGAACTTTTTAGTCAATCTAATAGCCTGTAGGGTTGTTTGAAGTATTAAAACAGCATTTAATGATGTCAAATAACATCACCTACCTTGTGGGATAGATCACTGTAGTCTGATAACCCCTGCAGAAAAGGATAGACTGAGTAACCTTTGAATAAACTTTTTTACCCTAAGGGTGATTAATAAAGCCTCGTATCATAATTAGAACAGAAATGTTTTGGCAAAAGAATATAAACAAAAAGGGCCAAAAGAATACCTCAAAGTTATTTTTCTACAGTTATGATGGGCGTCAATGTTTCTCATCGATTGGCAACCCTATGTCTACATACATACTCAAAGCCTTTTCCTCAATGTGTTTACAATTATGTTTGTACTATTTGCAGAAATACTTGCATGTTAGTTGAGCAATGAGGCAGTGCTTAAGACTTGTGGGTCACTATTAGGTCTTGGAACAGGCATTCTAGATGCAGGTGGGACTGCAGAACACCAGTGTCTTATTCTCAGATGGATAATAATTCAGAAAATATACTGGATTCTGACCTAATTAGAAACAGAAATAAAAACATGTCATGCTGCTGCAGTCAGGATTTCAGCAAGTTAAAGTACTGGAATCACCCAGTACACTTTAGTCCAACCTTGGGACCACTTGAAGGGGATTGAATTTTTTTAATGGCTCCTGTTCAAGTTGACACCCCTAATCTGAGCTTGACAGTGATTTATCAGGAACAAAAGTGAAACCCAATGTTCTGAGTCGCTCTAAGGTGGGGACAATGTTTTAGGTTTTGCACACACTTGGAGCCGTCCTCCTAGCCTTGGGTTCATAGAGTGTACCCTGATGACACATTATTTTTGTTGTTATGTTTGTGAGTTCCTACAATTCTGGTCTCTCTGTAAATGTAGGACTACATAGTTTCATTTTTGTGTGTGCAGCAGAGGGAGCGATAGAGAGATAGCAACAGAAGAAAGGAGTATCTGTGTGTACCGGGAAAAAATGTGGAAGTGATCAAGAAACTTAAGCTACGGTCTGCTTTTCATTGCCCTTTAAATCCTCTCTCTTAATCACTTTTCTCTCTTATACAAACCTGTGACTAAAACCAAACAACACAAGGGTTCAAGGGTGTATGGGTTTACAGGACACATGAAAGCCAAAAACTATTTACTCCTTTCCCTTTGAGTCCATACTTACCTTCCTGCAGACCCATTGTGTTATAGAGCCTATACTTTGGTAGCCTTGCTTACATTTACACAAGTTTGCACTATGTGGTCCAAAGATAACAAACCTACCTAACGTTGCCCCTTTGTTGCTATTTGTGGGTAATTACAGACTTTTTTTAAACCAGAGCAGAATTCTAAATTTAGGTCTGGACATTGATTGAGATTTGACTGAACTACACTACTGTTAACCAGGAGAAACACATGTTGTTTGAATAATAGATTATGCATACATAATGCAATGTTTTCACCAGAATCACTAGAAATTAAATTCTTAATATTTGTATTATGGTTGGCCTGGAATGCTGGTCACGTGTTGTGTCTTGGCTGTAGAGCAGACATCCACCACTAGCAGCTGCTGTAGCGTTGGTCAATGGAATACTGCTGTACTGCTGTAATGCTGTACTACCGATTTGTTAAGTACTTTTAGCACTTAAAAAACTCAATAAGTGATTTTGATGGCTGTACAAAATGCTGCATTGCCATTTTGTTCTTCATATTCTGCTTTCACTTGATGTTTGTATAAAGGGTGTAAAGATGCATGACACATAGGAAAATAGAAATCATGGCTGGATATGACACAAACTTTGGTTCCTTCATCAGTATATAGAACCTAGTCATCTGCATAGAGGATAACAAATTTGACAGATATCATCACTTTGTGCAGGCATGTGGTATCAATAAAGTGTAAAGTACCGAATGAGTCTCCAAGACTGCAGTATGAAGACAAATTGAAATTTCAAAACCCTCAGCAATTACTGTTGTTGAATGAGAGAAGCAAAACTGGTGTGTTATGACTCACAAGACTATGACATTGCAGAAAAATGCACCGTCATGAAAGCAAGAACTGTTTGTACCTTCTCGGCTTTCAATTTAGGTCTCACATGTCCTGCAACACAGCATTCTGCGCCAAAACTTGCCTCATCAGTCATCATTGCCTCAGAGTTTTGGGGTCCATGTCTGTGTTGTTTTGAAGACAAACAAAATCACACTGTATTTAAACTTATGGGACCTCATAACTGATCTGTTTTGACATAGAATATTTTTTCCATCAACTTCAAGATCAAGAATCATAGGTTCCTAAATTCCCAGTGGATATAAAGCAATTTTATGTTAATTGGAGATGCCATCAGCATTTTGAACTACAATGTATACTTGCAGTTACTGTATATTCACAGTAACTGCAAGAAAAACACAAGAGACAAATTGATTTATTTATTAAAATTATAACTTTTTTCTGATTTTACATTTTCCATTATTCTAAGACTCCAACATGAATCGTCATTTGATACTGTAGGATGCTTACTATCCAATGTTTTACTTCATGAGAGTTTTACAAGTAATCCTGTCATGCATTTATAGTCTCCCCAACTTAAATATAGGGTGTCAGCCACTTGGGAATACTAATTTCTCAGCTTCCCACCCTCCGATACCAAGTCATTTTGAAGATACAAATTTGAGCTTGTAAGTTAAACAAATCATGTGTGAAAAAAAGCTGTTAAAGTACAACCAGAGGTCATATAGTTCTCTGTCCCATGTTGCACTCTTCCCACACAAATAAAGGAATGGGCTGCTATTTTGGTTCCACTAGGAGATAATTAAAACTTTCCCAGGGAGTCAGTAGAGTGAGATATGTTCTGTGGATTATGGCAGTCAGCTTGCAAAAAGCAAGTAAAACTAAGAGCTTGTTGACACATATGGTTTATTTCTCTGTGGCCATGGGCTGTAAATCACTTTTACTATGTCAGTCCTTGTCTGGTGTACACATTACCATTTGTTTTTGTTTGTGTGCATGTAACTGCTGCACCTCTTGTCGCAATACATATCACCATGCTGCTCAATCATTACTCACGGGTGCTTTTGGCTTACGTAAGTGTGATAGAGCCCGGGTGTCGGTTAAAAGCCAGGCAGCGAGAAGACTGGTTGTGTTTTTGAGTGTGTGCGCGCATGTGTGTGTGTGTGTGAGAGAGAGAGTGTTCGTGCGTGTGTGTGCATGCGTGCGTGCGTGCGTGTGTGTGTGTGTGTGTGTGTGTGTGTGTGTGTGTGTCGGTGTGTGTCGGTGTGTGTGTGTATGAAATTCTGAAATCAAGCAGGAGCACAACACTCATCGCTCTTGGCAGCCGACCTGTGACACTGGAGAGGGAGTGTAGCAGCCGCACAGCCAGCCAATCATTCTGCCAGTCTCTCTCCCAGCTGGAAACAGGTCTTTTCCACTCTTTATTAGATCTGATTTATTCATTTTGTAAAGGACTGAACAACACAGGTTCATGACATTAAGCATGCTTTGGCACGGGGAGGATGTAGAGTGAGCAGCAGAGTGAGGGGCTAACCAAATAAAGTGCTGCAAACAGGCAGCAAAAGCTAAAGTCGTGCCGACCGCATGCTTTTATTACCTTGCCAGAAAACTGTCTTGATGCAGCAAGAGACCGTTTCTCATTCAATTACGTGTTCCAAGTGTGCGTTCCAAGGCTTCATGCACAGAGGCTCCTGAGCAGGCCCAATCTTTCACACACATCCTCATATCCAACACTCAACTCATTGCCTATCAAAACAGGACTGCACAGGCTTTCTCTGCCACTTGTGTGCATTAATGTTTTATGTGTATCTGTTCAGTGTCTGTGTGTGCTCCTTGTACTACCTAGAGAAGTTGAGGAACGTGCCCTGTTGTTTTACCCTCTCAGTAGTTCAGTGCAGTGCTGTAGGCACTAACCATATATCTTATGAAAAGGGAATGTGTACAGGTGTTTTTAGTGCACATGTTTTTAACAGCAATCACCAGTTCCATGAGTAAATGGCACTTGTGCGGGTAATAGAATAGAAAAGTGCAGATTGTGGGAAACTTTGATTTTAAATGATGCCACAAGGAGTTCATTTGTCATTTATTTTGCTAGGGTGCAAGACACACTTAAGAAGAGACTTCTTTTTACTCTAGATGTAAGTTAAAATTATCTTTGGATACATCTGTAAATGGATAAATAGGACTTTTTTTCTCAAATGGCAGATGTATTGGAATTTCTTAATTAAACTTTTGGAAATTACCTGTATGTCCTAGTTACGACTACAGATGCCTTCAGAGGAGAACAGATTTGCTACACTACATTGCCGGTATGTGGGAGCTGATATCATATACTAAATATAATCAGGCAAGCAGCCAGGGATTTTGGGCCCCATGAAAAAATATCTCATTTGGCTTTTAGCCAACCCTAAAAACTTGGTTCACCTGCATGTGTATGGGTATGGGGAGATGTGCTTCATGAGCCTGTAGCTGAATCTAATGGGCCTGGCACTGGGGCAGGTGGCAGGGAAAAAATAAGTTGCTTCTAAATGTTTGCTTGCAATGATTAAAAGTCAGAGAAACACATCATTTTCAGTAGAGAATATATGAAGTAACACATATTATTGTAGCAAAAGTAGTTTATTTCATGTGGACTACACCTACAGACCAGACTCACCTTTCTCAGAGAGAAATTGGGTGATACACTCACAACCTCTCTTTGCCTTATCCTGTCTTTCTTTTCTCTATGTCCACCTGTGCCAGCAATCCTTTCACACTGTCAGCAAGAAGCACTAGCACCAGGTTTCAAGCCAGGACTGAACAATTTTATGTACGTAGAGGGGAGTCTGAATATCTGCCAGAGACAAGAAAAGCCTAAGAATCAATTCTTTATTAGTACATTATGCGCAATGTTTAACATTGACACTTAAACTAATTTAACTTGTGTTTTGGGTCCATGTCAGTCATTTTCATAACTTTTCTCCCCCATGTGGTATTCCTTGACATAATTGAAGTTTAAAGGTTGGAGTTTTAGACTTCTAGAGGTGCTGAAGTCCTGTTTTTCTAGTATCTTCTAGTATTATTTTTTTATGCATCCATATATGCAGATGATGCAACTCTTTTTTTTTACCAGTTCTGTCCAATAATTCCTCTGCCCTAAAAGTGGTGGAAATGTGCAAAGATATGCAGCAATGCCCCTGCTAAGTCAGTAAAGAAGCCTGCAAGCCAATAAACAAAATCATGTCAGCTAACTGAATGAAATACAAAAAATGTTGTTTTGCAAAGGTTTGATGAGGTCAGGAAAGCATTCTCAAGGATGTGTGTTTAGTGGAGTAACACTGAATGTAAACATGGATTTTGTTTGTTTACATGTATGAATCCAGACGTGGAAGGGGCTGTTGTTTGAGGTAGGCAGAGGATTAAGGCTGGCCTGGATTTAAGTCATTGTTTTGCCTGGATTTAGAAAGGACCAGTGATGCTGATACAGACGTGAAATGAGTATGGAAAAGTCTGCATGCCTATTCGATTTTTATGTTTATTAACTTGTGTTTTCAGGTGATTTTGACTTTGCTCATTGTAACTGTCCTCTTTTATATAGTACAAGTGTTGCCTGCTGTAATGTCTTATTTGGACTTAGTTCATGCCTTTACAAATCTTAGGACTTCTTAAGTACACCATGGAAAACTTTTAAACCCTACGACTTTAAATACTTATGGTAATATAAAAAAAAAACAAGCCAAAACTTGGTGGGGTTTTTTTTGCATTTTTTTCATATCAATACTCTTAACCACTTAATCTGTTTGTATCACAAATCAAAACTTTTTCCTAACTGATGCAATGACTTGATTGTGTTACCTGTGAACAAGAAAGATTTACCCTGCTGATTTACGAGGGCTGTTCTTGCTGCTTCCTGTTCTAAATGATCACACTTTCCACATTAACAAGCCACATTTTTTTAACGTGCTCTTCTCTTCTTCAAAGTCCTGTCAGTTGTCTCTGACTTCCAAAGATTCCAACCTGTAAAAAGTTGAGATGTTGTTTGAGATAAAAGAGGCATAAAACATGAGAGCTGCTTTCGGGGAAGATGGTTTTAAAGTAGGTAAACATTTAATCTGACTGATCTTAACAGTCTGCTACGAAAACCAATGACACAATCTGCTGAGAGCAATGGAGTGATGCTGCTTCTACACTTTGATTTCAGCTGAGTTTACTTTGTGCATCAGTGATGGATGAGCTAAATCTGATTTTACAGTTGCTGAAATCAGTGCTGTAGATTTCTATAAATGACCTGTGGTCGACCCAACTTATTGGCAGCGTCTGTCCACAGCTGCGTAACATATTTTCCTTTTGTGTTCCTGAGCTCTAGCTCTGACCCTCGCCTCAACTGATTCACCACAGACACAAGGCCACACAGGTATGAACTGAATCTCCAAGTTTTGAAAAACGGCTTTTATTCGTCATTTCTACTGCTGTTATTCTTTAATTTAAAATACCTAGTTTCACTTAAAATAAAGATGCGCTCACACAGATACTCTGTCCCTCTGTCAGCCAGTGTATATCATTTTAGTACACTTCTGTCCACTTCACACAGTGTGTAAAACTGTTGCTGTGAATCTAATTGCTTGGTCTTTGCTTTAATTATATGCAAGAGTGCTTCAGTCTGTGGGCCACACCACTGTTTTTCCCTGCAGGATTTGGCAGCTTGTTTATGTATGGATATGAGTTTTATTGGTCTGGACAGTGCTCTGACTATAAGTGAGCAGCCAGTGATCTGCTTTCAGTGCGACCCAATCAGGCCTGTAAACAGAGCAGGGCTGGGAGCAAGCTAATGAAACAGAGACTCAGTCCATTTTCTGCTTCTTTGATCCACATTACAGGCACTGTTGGACCGCAGCGTGCTCTTTCAGTGTCCTGCCTCCCGCTCCCCTCAGCCACAGAGCTAATTGGTCCGGGCCTCTTTACTTTACTTACGCTGCCTGCAAGACAGTGACCAGAAGATTAGTGAGCAGCGGGCTAGATCTCATTCTCTGCAGACTCCTCAGAGAGTCATTTGCTGCTGTGTTTTGATATTTGGATGTTTGTGAGTGAGGCTGTGCATGTGAACAGCCAGACTTTTGGTGTGTATGCTTGAATTAACATGCAAAAAGGCCTTATTTTGAAAAGTGGATGAAAGAAGTGTCAATCCAAAGCAGTCTGTATCACAGCGGACCCATTAAGGAGCTGGACTGCACTCTACCGCACTCTGTCCCGTAACTCAGGCTGTGACTCAGAGGAGCTGTTAGGGAGATGGATAAATCAAAGAGTGGGGTTGTTGAGTTTGGTTTACTCTCCACCACAAATATGCTCTGTGTGATAGCTTCTCATTGGTGAATCACAGGGTGATGGTGGGAAGCTGAAAGGGAGGACAAGAGGGAAAGCAGGCAGTCAGATAGATGGATAGACACTTAAACACCTACTGATACAGAGGTTACACTAATTCTGGCATGGGTGTTTTTGGCATTTGGACTAGACCCGAGGAGGAGGATGCAAAGAGGGAGGGTTGGAGTAAGGGCGAGAGAGATGAGAGGGAGGCGTGGAGGCAAGTCTGGGTCTGAGTGGAAACTTGAATGGAGTGGAAACTGGGCTTGAGGCCACTCAGCAGATCCACCTGAACCCTGCCAGAGCAATCAGCTATCAGGCGGTTTGAAAGGGGACCATTTGCCCCCTAAGTGAATTCAGCAGGGGTTTGTAGGGATTTGGCCGCCTTTTTGAGCTCTAATGCAGGGATATTTCGGTAAGTGAAGTCCTCTTGTTTTCTGGAGAGAGTGCCAGAGCCTGTCTGCCTTTTAATGGGATCACAGCAGACACCCCAGAAACCACCGCCAGGTGAAGTGATTCCACTCTCTACTTCCAGCTGTGTAAACACTCTCACAAACACACACAATCCCCCCCTCCTCACACACACTCACGCATAGACACATGTACTATCACTTCTAATAAAATGCTTGCTGGCTCACATCAGGGGAAATGCTCCCTTTCCCTTTTGCTCTCAAATAAAAACAAGGCTCATTTTTCTGCTTTTGAGAAACGTCTTGGCCTTGTTAAACACAATGACTTGCTTGAAAGATGTAAACAAATTTAACAAGGGCAGGTCTTGTCCTTTCTCAGGCTGGAAGGGAGGAAGACATTGTCCTGCCTCCTTAACCTCATTTTTGATATTATTTCATTCTCTCGTGAATCTTTTATTTAGCTTTCCTGTCAACATTAATTCTGTTTGTTACGTTTATTTTCCTTGCATGTAATTTAGTCCGCCCTGCACCCTTATTAGACCTTGATGTAGTGATATTTAGACCTCACATCAACCTCTTTTCCTGAATTAATGGTGAAAATGTTTATACCTACAATAGTACATTATGAACCTTTGTGGAATTCTGGCCCTTGGTCATGATAGTACACAGCTTCACTCAGTCTGCCTGCAGGGCACGTTTGTGCAAAGAGCGAGTGGAGGAAACAGTCTTAGTGTCCAGGCAGTAGCTGTACTGTTAAAGGCATTTGGACTTTCAAGTTCCATTGTTTATGTAACCAAGAGAAAGTGGAGACTCCCTGATGGCCCTTCTGAAAAGCAGATGCCGGAGATTTTTGCCTCTGCTTTTTATGGCTTATATGCTACCAAGGAGATTCTGAGATTTCTTATGGGACTAAATCATTCCTCACTTTGCACGTGTCAGGCAGAAGTTATCTGAAGAGGGCTGTAGCTGTTAGTGCAATCAAACGTGTGTGCAGTCCGTTCTTTGGTCTTTGGAGTCAAACAAAAATGTTTCATTATCCGTCCACTTTAACACCTTTCAAACTTGTATGGAGGTTTTTTTAACCAGCAGATCCACTTCCCAGTAAAATCAAACCAAAATAATATCTACTTTGCCATAAAGTCACTGGGACCTGTTTGTGAAAAAAACAAAAACAATATTGTATTTTTATAATGCTTTAGAATTTTGCTCACTTTTAAAAGAACTTGAAATAAGTGAAATAAGCATATTGCATTTATTCATCAGGGCATGTGTTTTTAGTTTTTGGCAGCTGTCGGTTACAGACTATGTTTTTCCAGTCTGTCAATTTATCAACAAGAAGAAAAAAGATAATATGCATATGCAGTATTATTGATTTGTTAAACACAGATTTGCCACACAGATGTGAAAATAGTAAATGTCAGAACAGTTGAAATTAAATTGCAATTCCAGACTCATTTTCCAGCTACAGTGATGATTGCACTGTATCACTTCTCAGCTGTTTTCACTTTACCATCAAGGCTGCCCACACTGCAGAAAACTCTTTTTCTCAAAAAGACATCGACTTTCCTATTTAGCCTTGAAGGTTAATTTTTCATGAAATAAGGAAAATATTCTGCTTGAGACTGTTCCACGTGTTGAATCAGGCGTCTGTGCCTCTGATTGGGACAGCTGAAACAAACACACCCTCAGGTATTTTTCACACTATTATCTTTACCTAAGATGAGTGTCAATATACGTTTTATAACCAGGTTGCTCTATGTTAGGCCTTCATATTGTCTGAACATATTTTGTGTCATGTGTGTAGCCATGTGTGTAGCCAGCTGGAAGGTGAGATGTTTTTAATAAGAATCCAGTCATGCCTTGCAGCTACAGGAGGAAAGTCCAACTTACGCTGTCAGTCTGACAGAGTTAAATGCCAGTGCAGACAAACTGGTTCTCATAAGGCATATTGGCTGTGAAGTGCGTTTTGCCATTCTGCACTTTGTGTGGAAATGTAGCCCTAACCCCTTAGTGTTTGGGGTATACTTGTATTTTTATTTGGATGAACATTTTTACATTGGGGGAAAGCTCATTCCAAAGAAAAATTGTTCTTGCCTCTGTTGCAGTTCTCAGGAACAAGCAGTAATTTTCTTATTAACTATCATGCCTGAGCATTTGACCTCTCTGTTAGAGACTCTGTGCTAAGAGTTAAATTAAAGTTGTCTGTGGAACACAAAGGAACTTAGAACAGTGTAATTGTGAAGTAATTTGATTTCCATCTAGGATAGATTATTTGTTTTTACCATTACATGTTGTTTGAAGAATAAAAGGCACGTCTTTAATTTTACTGTCAAATCAGCTCTGCATTCTCTCCCATACAGTGTGACTTTTGACAGTGTGCATGGCTTTTTTTTGTACCTGAAAACCCTCCTATAAGGACTGTGCATTTTGAGACAATTTACCATACCAGCCCTCCTGGACTGCATTAGCTCCTGTGTTAGCTCAGAGCTCAGCATTATTAAAAGAGTCTGGACTGCAGCCTCATCTGTTTGCTCAGCTGGATGACTCAGGCGTCCCCTGAGGATCAGCCAGCTGCTGTCCCTCTGGATGTGCCACCAAACATTCACTACTGCTGTGGTCCCTGCTCGGTCCACATACATGAATTAGTGTTGAGGTTTACGGGAATATAAACTGGCTGCGTCATACATAAATCTGTTTAATGTATGGTTATACATGGAGAGTACCTTATGTGACACACAGCTCATGGTATAGCGTAATGTACCAGTGTTCTCACTTGGTTTTTGTGTTGGGTTGGGTATGAAACTTTATTGTTACTTTAAGTACTTCGTTTGTACTCAGCCAAATGTGTCTGACGATATTAAGCATCTGGAGTTACGGCACTTATCACATTTGTTATGTTTATCAGGTTTTTGATTTTTTTCCCCCTTGATTTAAAGGGAAATCGGTCTAATTTCAGAGTCTTTTATTGAGGAAAAGTTCTGGTATGGCTGCATATGTTTAACATGTGGAGGCCCTTTCTGCTAAAACTTTTCCACAGGAAAATATCTCTACATCTTGGAAGGAAGACAATGTATTAATTATATACTAAACAGAAACTTAATCGAGAACATTCTGATCATCAAAATGCCTTCCTTTTCAAGAAAATAGCCAACAATCATGCAAGAACTATGTGCAAGTTAACAATTTTAACATATTGGGTTTTGTGAAACAGCAATATTCATTTCTGCAAGTTTTGTTTTTCACTGATGGCATATTTAAAAACAATTGATTAATTGATTAAAAAGAGCATACATGAGTAAAAGTACTTGAATGTTGCCGCCCTAGAAACCATGATATAAAAGTGTCAAATGACTCCCAGCTCTAGTGGTATATGACATAAAGATGACATGGACAATTGAGTGTCAAAAAGTTTCATCTGACTGAAATATTGCCTTGCCAGCAGATCCCTCCTCCAGTGTCTTTGACGGCTCCACAATGACCCTCTGTCTGACTGGCTCACTGGATTAGCAGTGCAGTGAACTGAGAGGCAGCTGAGTGATATACTGTGTGTGTAAAAGTAAAGGGCGTTATTCGGAACACAAGCCAACTGCAGTAAAAGCCACAATATATCTGGAAGGACGTGTCTTTTCTACAGCATATCTATCCTTGGCTTTAGCAGTGTTCGAGTTTGTGTGTGTGTGTGTCCCCCTAACTGGAGTCTGGCCCTACAGAGAGACCCCATGAGGTGATTTATGTTTAGATTTCATTCCACTCATTCTATAATGCTGGGTGGGTTTCAGCAGGGACTGCTCACCACTAAATCATCCAATGAAATGTGTGTCATATGTGGCTGACGATATAAGCTACACTTTATAAAAATAAATTACTGGCTACTCAAAGTCCTGCTACACTAAACGGCTTGGGAAATAATCTCAAGGGTAGAAACATGCACGAACTGAAACATACATGTGGCTTCAAGTCTCTCTGACTTCACATGTGTGCATCTGTGTGTCTGTCTGTGTGTGAGGCAGAAAACCAGCAGTACCCTAATTTGTGAAGAAAGTGGCATCATTAAGCCGTGTCTGAGTAATGGAGACTAATGTAGGATCAGGAAGATGTAATGGTGTGCTCTCATCTGGAATGCCCCAGCAGCAGCTATCAGCGTGGAAAATGGAGTGATATGGAATATCTTTTGACAAGCCTTCATTCATTTTTATAAATGGATACTAATGTGGAAAAATACAGAAGATGAGCCAAACTATGGAAGATGACTGTAAGGGCAAGATAAGTAACATCATTTATAAAGTTTGGTGTCCAAAAGGATATAATCGTGATCTGAAGGACTCTAGAACAAGTAATGCTTCCTTTATAAAGTCCTATTTCTGTTTCCAGCAATTTTCTTGTTAACAATATGGTCTTCAGTGGTTCTGATTTGACTGTTCATCACTGGAAGGTGGGCATGGTTACTTTTTCACTGCTTACCTGGCTCCATTGCTGTTCCCAGGCAGAGTTTCCCAACTCTGTTTCTTATAGCTTCAAGGCTTCCTGGCAGTCCAAACGTTTTCTCTCTCATGGATGTAAATCCTGCTGTTCTTCAACCAGCTAAGCTTACCACTGACAAGTAAATGATGTATCCATCATATTTTGTAAATCATTGAGAGTTCAGAAAGAGGATACAGCGGACATTAGAGGAAAACTTAGCAAAGATTTTGTCTAAAAAATACCATTCATTTTAACCACAATCGTGCGTGTCAATCATGTCTATTCAAATGAGGTCCATAAACTCTGATATCCACTCCACCTTGGTCCCAGTAGGGACACACACACTTTGAGGGGACGTTTGACTGGCAGTCGCTAGTTAGATTTTTGCAACAACTGAGGTATTAAACCATGAATGCAAAGAAAAGCTGGCCAAAATATCAATAGTTGAGGATTCTTAATGTTGCCTTCATCAGACACCATTGACAGACTTCAAGATATTAATATGGTGCAGGACTAAAACTGCATGCATATACTTTTTCCACAATGACGCCATAGTGGTCTGTATAGAAGATCAGTCGTGCCTGTGGCTTCATTTAAACAGCAGTCACTGATCATTTCCTCAACTGAGTGAGTGGGTGAGTGGGGGATGGTGGAAGAAAATGAAGGACCATTTTGTGTTTTCTAGGAATCAGACTTCTGGTGAAGGGCTCATACACCCCTGTTTCCCCCCTGGTCTGATCCCCACCTTTCTGTGGACTGTACTATAGCTGGAAGTCTCTCAGTGGTCTGCTTCTGCCCCCATGCTGAGAATGACTGGATGCCTTTATCAATGGAACTCTCTTCTACACTCTGTAATGACTTCTTACTTATACATTCCTATATCTGCTTCCTCTGCGCGCCTTCTTTTTGCTTCGCTCCCACTCAGACCAGATGATTCACTGAATGAACCCTTTATAGGAATTGCTCTTCTAATAGTAAATCTAGGAATCAATTTAATTTATTTATTATTATGATATTTTTTTGTTGAGAGGTCTAAAGAAAAGTAAGATATGACAACAATCCAGCTTCGACAAGAAATTATTTATAAATGAGCACATAAACCTCTTGTCTAACTACCTTCTGAGGGTGTTTCCAATTCAGTTTGTTTAAACTGTGACTTATATGATTGATTATTGGACGAAGATCATACAACAGGCTTGCGTTACACTGTCATATACTGTATATCTTGAGTAGTAAATGCCCTTCTACTGCAGTAAGACAATCTTATTTAACCTAATCTATTGCTCCTTGCAAAGTATAAAATGCTACACTGCCCAAAATTATTTGATCTGGTGTCAAACTTAAATAAATGTACAATTCTTGGAGTTTTACATTGTTCTAATTTCACCCATTTCCTGTTCTAGATCTTCCTTATGACATTGATATGACTTGAACTGTTATGTCAACTAATAAAACACCTGAAGGATTTATTTTTAAAGCTATTAACTACATAGCTCTGGCTATTTCTTCTCAGCTGCTATGTCTACTGACATCCTATAGCAATGGAAAACAAACATTGTGTGTGGGTGTGGGTGGGGGTGTGTCTGTGGAAGTTTAAATCAGGTGCTCTTTGCTCCAAATATTGCCACTCAGATTTTAAGCACTGACAGATCCACAGCATACCATAAATCAAGTGGTTCCACACTGTTCTTTTATCATATTTCTATAACTTTAGTAGTATTTTGTAGCAGAATATTATGACATGTGTGGCATTTCCTAGCTTTGCCAAAGTATTGTACCTATAGGTGATGACACCAGGGCAAACATCTGTACACTTACATTAAAAAGGGAAGACTGTAAAAGATTTTCAGGAGCCGTTAACAGATAGCTGACTGCCTACAAATACATAATAAGCATTTCTCACTTAAGATCAGTATTCTTGGGTAAAAAAATTAGGGATCAATGAACATTTACTTGCTCTTTTTTCCTTAACAATTCCTAATCTGTCCAAGGAAAAAAGACTATCGGGACAAGAAGTTAAAAGGATCGTTCTTTTGTTTTGAAGTAGTGTTGTGTGAGGCACTTGTTGCTTGACCTCTTCATTGAGTAACCAGGGAGACAACGGAAACAGACGCTACAGACAGGATCAGTGTCAGTGCGTGATTTATTTGGAAACTTTTCAGTGCTTTACTTGGGCGTCAGAGAGCCCATTCACTTTTGCACAGTGTTCTTCCACTTGCAGAGCACTGATCAGCTGTTTCGGTCTTCACTAAAAAAAAGAAGTGATTCTGACAGCATGATGACAAGCTGTTAACTGTTGACACCAGCGGACATCTCGCATCTCAACTGGAGTTTACAGAGGAAGAATGAGACTCAATGGGCGGAAGGAGAGTGGGAAGAAACCTGTTTGTTAACTCAAGAGCAGGAGAGATCCCAAGTTACTTGGTAGTGCTGATGTGTAAACTGTGAGTCCATACCCTCTAGCCAACCCAGAAAACTACTAGCTACCATGAATGGGGCTTGGTAACAACAGTTTTTCAGGACTTTTCTGTATCAGAAGATACCAGCAGCTCACATACAGCTCTGCAGTCTACATCACTCTCCATCCAGAGTTCCCAGCTGTACTGAATGCTGCTGTTTTACCAGCTTTCCTCAGTTTTTAGAGGTAAAATCAGAAATCCAGAAAAGCTGGATAGTTCAACTTCAAAGTTAGTATTCAAATCATATCATACTGGTGACGTGTCACTGATGGTCCCTGCTGAGTTATAATGGAAACGTACTTTCCAGGCATTTTTATGAGGTCTTACAGATGCTTTTTAAATTCATCAGGATGTAGTCTTCTGGGGATCAAAGAAATAATCAAATTGTCAACACAGTATTTGCTAAAACAAAGTAAAGCTGTGACAAATTACTTCCTTGTTTAAGTATGCCATCTTTGGTCAAAGGGATAAGTCCTCTTGCATTGCTTACAAAATAAGTTGTATGGAACACATTTACACATATTTACATTTATAACAGTACTCATATGTAACTGCAAATAAGGTAAAGACCTCACGTCTCTGTGTTAGAGAGAGATAAGCGGATACCGATCTGATCAACAGCATGGCTCGTATTGTCTTGTTTGGATTATTAAGGGAGGACAATCTGGGACTCTGGCTGCTACATTTCTCACTTTCATTTGCAGTGATCGACACTGTTATGTTTGTGTTTCTGTTTTTCATTTGCATGCAGATTAGACCCAAACAAGACAAGTGGATTTCTGTTCATGGCACATTTTGTCCAGATCGTATCTGCTCCTTTCACCACAACAGCAGATCTGCTCTGTGTCTTTTTCCAGCTCTTCCCCCTGTGTAGGCACAGAAGGACTGATGTTAACAATTTGATTGCTGGATCCCATCCTGCAGGCCCATATGGTTTCACTGGGATGAATCAGGATTATTAATCGTGCCCTGTTGCCTGTGAAAAATGAATGTGATACTTCTATAATTTTATAACCGGTTCTGGTGAGTGAAATGTCTTGAACACTTGGTCTGAACAACAGCAGCAAGTTGTTTCCTCAATATAAAGAGTCATCAGGTAATAGTCTTTCCAACCCTTTGTTGGGTCTTTGGCACTGACAGAACACGACACATGATATGAAAGATTCAATGTTTGTTTTATTTCATGTCTTATACCACAGCATGCAAGGTCTTAAATCCCTGCATTGTCAGAATTTTCCTAAAACACTTTCAAAGACAAATAGACCCATACATAATTTGTTTTACCTCTGAATAACACAATAGACATATAAATTGATTAGCTTATTTAATTGTGGGAATCCATTCACTTGGATCCTGACTTCAGTTTCTAGCTGATTCCAGTTTGGCTCTCACACCAGTGTTCAGCCGCTGTATAAGCCAGGAGCTTCTATCAAAAGCAGTTGTAAAAATAGATAAAGCTAGGATATCCTCCAGTTATAACACTAAGGCATTTGATTGGCTGTGATAGACTAATTACATCAATGTGACTGGCCCACACTTTGAGAAGTGTGCCTTGATGTTTGCCAACAGCCTCTACCCATTTCCCCTTTCATTTGCTTGGCTGTCAGGACCCTGTGTGATTACTGTGTGCAAGAACGTATGTTTCTGACGGATCCTTTATCACTTTAACGTAGCAGTGTGGCTAATTATACGCCAGAGACATCCAAATATTTTGATATATCTTTCAGCATTGCTATATGTCACTGTTTAAACTAGATCAGATTGCTGTTTATCCTGAAGATATCCTTAAACGTGATTTGTGGCCTTCAAGAACACTTGCAGCACTTTTTGGAAATGTAATTAGAGTAATTGGCTTTGTTTTTTTAACCTCAGTGATACAAGAGTGAATTAGTATTAAAACCTGAATAAACACATGACTCATTTTTTTGCTGGCTGAACAAGTTAACAGGGCACCCTCACATTTCAAATTCTATCATGTTTGTCGCATTCGGTTTCTTAAGTGCCTTGTTGTAAGTTCTTGAGAATGGATCCTATTGTTGTATATGCATGCATGTCATGGGGATGTCTCGTTTATTTAACTGGCTATTGTATATCACAGCTTTTTTTGCCCCAGATTTCATTAATACAATACACCTCCCCATTCTTTTGCAGTTAAGACATAAAGTAGCCTGTGAAAAGTCTCATTAAGGCTCACACAATAGACCCATGCCTATTTCTTTTACATGCTCATCCAAAACCTACTTTGATATTATTTTCTTTTTTATCAGACCCTTCATGCCAAAGGTGCGTCACTTAGTTTACCATTCTGTGCTACTTTTGGAAACAGGCTTGTGCCTACAGAAATTGCTTATGATTGGTCAGAAATCAAAACAAACACCTCAGCACAAACAGAGCAATGTAGTTTATGTCATACAGTTCTACAAAGACTGCAGTGAACTGTACATTGGTGAAATTAAGCAACCTCTCCACCAATGCATAACCCAGCACAGAAGAGCCAGATCCTCAGGCTATTAGACTCAGCTGTACATCTACACCTCAAGGACAAGGGACACTTCTTTGAGGACAGCAAGGTTCTGATTTTGGATGTAGATAGCCGCTGGTTTTAAAAGTAGTGTCAAGGAAGCCATTTATGTTAAGATTGAACAACCTTACCTTAATAGAGATGGTGGCCTAAGACACACTTATTTCAAATATTATATACAATGCATTTTTGAATTCTCTTTCAAAACAAGTCAACACTCACACTGGGGATCCTGTGATCCCAACGACACACAGATGACGGAAGACCTTGGCGACCCTCAGGAACTAACGGCCCCATGTGACGACCACTAGCATACTGGCATACTGACGACTCTTAGAGGCTTGTGATTTCTAGCTCTGTCCCCCTGTCTGTTTGGAACTGAAGAGGACTTTCAGAGGAGAGATGAAACGTTTTCTAGAATTTCTATCAAGTCCAGTTACCTTGGAATTTATATTACCTAGACCTGGATGACTGAAAACCTTCAGAGACGTTTGGCATAAATGGCTTCATTGATGAAGTGTTTGGTTGTTGTAGGTTGTCATTTAGTAACCTTACTGACAGTTCATCAACTGTATTTGTTTCCTGGCAAAGAAGTGTCACTGTCAAATTTAGTGTATATCTTTATTGTGCCTGGCCCGCCATGATTTCAAATCTGTTTTTCATTTGCATGCTTAAAAACTTGTTTTTCCCTTCCCAAACACACTCTTTTTATCAGTGTGCCTCCTGCCGACACATACTATATAACCTATACTGACTACTGTATAGAGGTTATACAGGTCTTTAAACTCTCTTTCCCCCTGACGTCATGCTTTTGGGTTGTGACAAGTAGCAGTCGCTCTTCCCAGCTGAGCTGTAGAGCACGCTAACTTGAGTGAGGTCACCGCAGTAAAACAACACAGAAAGTTTCCTAAGGTCGTAAAAGCTGGCCGCTGAGTGTTTGGAGCACTACAGGAATACGTCCTGGATAATTGGCGGTATAATTTCCGTAGCGGCAGCTGAGGTCAGGCCTGGGCCTCCTTCCCCCACCGTCCACAGTCCACACATCCAGTCTGAGCCCCTCAACTGCCCTTCCTCCATCGCCATAACATCTCGTCTAATTGCAGTTTTTCCTTTTGACGCCATAATTTGCCCCAACTTTTGGCCGCACTCACCTCATGTGTAGCCCTTCTGGTCTGTAATAATGTTCTCCTGTGGAGATATGGCCACTTCTGTGAGATAATGTCTTTTCACTAGCTCTATGAGAGGTGATTTCAGGACTGACCTCTTTTCCTACGATAGGACTTTTGACCTGGAATATTTTAATGAGCAAAATATACACAGGCATACAATCACAAACAGATAGAAGAGCTACACAGTTTATAGCTGTTATGACTGATCTATGATTATTTTGGTCTCTCCTGACTTGTGGACAAAAATATCTGCCGCTAGTAGGGATGCACAAATTTATCTGCATAGTACCAGCAGGTAATAGCTTAAAAAGTTAGTTATTGGTTATCCGCAGATAAGAACATTTCTACCAATATGTATGGCCGATAAGGTGACGTATTAATTATGTGCATGCAATTACAGGTTACTTGCGCAACGAACAAGCTTTACATGTCCATCATTTAAGAAGTATTTTAAAGTGTCAGAAAGAGTCAGCAACAGCACTCCTTTAACACCAGTTTAAATTTCCACCTCAAGAATTGGCATCCTGAACCGAATCACACATTTCTGAAATTAAGAATGAAAAAGTTTTGGCATCAGCTACAACCTGTCAGCAGCCTCTACTTCAGCCATTCAACAAAGCTAAGAAATACGATAGTGACTGCTCACAGGTCAAGGAGTTTAACCAAAAGGGCATTGAATTCATCGCTCTCATTAACCAGCCACTCAGTGAGGAAGATTCTGACATCTGCAGACTAAAGTCCTACTTGGAACCTCCAAGCTATAGCTTAAAAAAAGACATCTGTTTTTTGCGTGCAAGTCCCATCAGCATGTTGCTGGATTGACAACATGTAGTTCACAGAAATGATTTTGTTGTCAGTACCCAATGTAAATATTTGGAAAAAAATGCATTATCATTTCTGATTGAATCGAATTACGTTTGTTGGTTCTAGTGCAGGAGAGACTCTGTGTTCTTTAAAATAAAATGTAAAAAAAAACATTTGTATGAGAATATACGCAAGGATATTGCATTTATTTGGGGGAAAATAAACATTTTCCTCAGTTCTTTTGAATTAACAAAAATAATTATGATATGAGTTATTTAAAAAAAATGAAAAATCTGCTTTGTTTTTTGAATCAGCAAGATATGGTTCCTCAAAATCCCAATGGAAGCTCTAATTTAGGCCACACAAAGAAGCAAATATACACTGACATGCACTCTGTTTAATTTAGTGTTACTTTGGTTAGGTGCCCTGTGATAGGTTGGCGACCTGTCCAGGGTGAACCAGTGGTGGTTCTAGACCAATTTTACTGGGGGGCCAGGCTGGGGCCAAGGGTGTTGTCAGACCCTGACAAAAGAGACTGAGAAGGGCGAGGACCGGCTGAGAACAAACTGGCAAAACATCAGTGCATCCCTATATACTAGACATATATACTACTGTGTACTATATCAAAATGTAGACTGGCAGCAGCTGTTTGGCTGTTTACACTCAACATGAGTCCCTTAGCGCTCTAAGGGACTGGAACCAAGTGCCACCCGCATGTGTTCCGCCTGTAACATCTGCGCAATACCAAAGCTTTTTTTATTGTATAATATTTGTTTGGTGTGGAAGGGGGGTCACAGGGGGGTCCAGGCTCAGTTTTACAGGGGCACTGGCCTGTGTTGGCCCCTCCCCAGAACTGCCACTGGGGTGGACCCTGCCTTCTGCCCAATGACAGTTGGGAAAGGCTCCAGCCCCCCGTGACCTCAAATGGGATAAGTGGTCAAGATAATGGATGGATGGATGGACTTTGGTTTGAGGGATTGGATGATACTGATGTCTTCAAGTAGCATGGTATTGTTAATGTTGGTTGTTAGTATGAGTTTGCTGGCGTTTCACAGGTGCACTAGGGCTCTGCAGTTTTTGAGATTTAAAGTTCATTCTGACCTGCAGGATGTTGCAGTGTTTCTCCAGGGTCAGTTGAGCCGATAGGTTGGCTACGTGGTGAATTAAGAGACGGTGGGGAAATTCAAAAAATACTGGCTAGCTACCAATATAGTGCAACTGAGGCTTCATATCTCATTAATTTCAGAACAACAGAGGACATTTTAATTGTTGTCATAAAAAAACCTTTCTCATAATGCAGAGATAATTATCTTGTTTATTCAGATAAACACATTTTTTTCTAAAGTGAATGCAATATACTTCTTTTGGAATTCTTTTGATATGCTGATATTTTCAAACTCATTTTGGTGGATTCCTATGTCGGGTATCACTGTTCATTAGCTGCTATATATTTTGCTTCAGTCTTGTAGCGTACAGTTTGTTCATTTACTTTTTTTTTTATTTTTATGCTGAGGACCGCTGCCACTGCAAATCCAAACCCATGACCTAAATAATTCTAGAATGTGAAATCAACTAATATTTATAAATTTGTTTTTATTTTATGTCTTTTACTTCATAGTACTTGTCTATCACACAATAATTCAGTGCACATGTATCAGATAAACTCGTATCTCTCTTTACTTGTGGACAAAATCTCAGCTCTTTTCTTTATGGCTCAACTGTTTCCTCATCCTTTTTTATTTCCTTTAGACTTTTCCGTGATATACTGTACTGTCTCTTCCTCCATCCTTTGCTACTAAATCCTTATCTTCATGATCATGAGTCTCAAGATGTTTTTTTATTCAAGCTCATCTCACAGAATCAGCTTCAGCGTTCTCAGTCGAGGCCCAGCCAGCTCAGCGTGTTGGAGGCTCTGTGGGTGGGAGTTAGTTGCATGCAAGGCACACTCTGGGCCGCGTGCTGTTGGCTTTTCTCCCCTTTAAACCTCTGTAGCTTTTCTCCTTTTGCTCACTCCATTTTCTCTCTTTCCTCCCCCTTATTCTTGCAGTTCCTGTGGCGGGGGAAAATCTTACGGTGCGGTTTATTTGTTCTGGTTTGGTGTCGGTTCTCACATGTCCTTGGCAGAATTTCATACCTCCATGACAGTAGCCTGGATATGGAGGGATTATCATGATATCATGTGCACGTGTGGGTTGGTCTAGCTGTTCACACTGATGCCATGGCAGGACCGCTTGCTAGAGCACAGAGAAGTATATTCATGCATTCATGCAGTGTGTGATAAAGGCTGTTATTATTAACTTTGGATCAGCAAAGTGCAGGACTGCCAGTGTATTTCCCTGCAACAGTACTTTGGTGTCCAGCATCCCGAGACTCATCTTTCCCCTCACCTCATGTGTATCTGTCTTGTTTATGTTCCTCCTCTGAGAGAAACCACGCTGGCCTACAATTCAACTGGTGATTTGAGGGAAATGAATGAGGGGATTTAAAATGAGGGAAGGGTTTTGGAGAAGAAGGAGGGATGGGGGGTTAAGTGAAAGGCAGAGTGGGAGCTGAGCTGTTTCCATCTACAAATCCTAAATTGCAGCCACTGGAAGACAGCGATCTCCTCCTCACATGTGTTCACCATTAATCCAGTGGCGGTGAGGGAAGGCTGGTTTTTACCAGAAAAACAATGATGAGACTGGAGAGAAAGTGCCCCACAACCCTCATATTATTCACACCATATTGATGTATATCACATGTGTGTGTGTGTTTATAAATATGATGCTCTTATTATTCCTGATAGGGAAGACATCATCTGTATTTTCATGCACAACAAATCATTTAATTTATGATACCAAATGAATGCTGTCAGTTTAAACGAAAATACTGCAGGCAAAGTTCAGGCGTTCTTTAGCAAAGAGAAAAACTAAAGTAATGTGATTACAGATGAATCAAAGTTCACTGAGGACAAACCATAATGGAGTTCAGTTTTCTGCTGTTGAGAGAAACAAACTTGAGTGTATTATTGGTAAATAGAGGTGGTTGAGTCATTCTCTTTTCTTTCCAACCACGATTGGAGATTAGATATTCCATTTCATGTCCACAAATATGTTCTGTTTTTAATTAAAGGGCCAGCGAGTTGTTGCTTGGGTCAGCAAAAGCTTTGACACATTGGATCCATTTAGTGCATAATAAACGTGACCTTTCCTTGCCCCTTTTTCTCAATTTTTCCTTCTCTCATTCTCACCAAAAAAAGACATAAATGTGAGGATTTATGCTTTTCTTTGTAACTTTCTAAGATTGTTCATTCCCTGTACTTTATCTATTCTTCTTACTCTCTTTCCATGCTGCTTTGTATCGCAATATCCAGCCACATGACTTGTGCTGTGAGCAGGAGAAAGTGCAGGAGACCCAGGGCGCGTTGACATGCAGCTCCTCCATGTGATGTATGAGATGGATATGAAACAGGGGAGAGGGATGCGAGCCCCGTTCCAATATTCGGGAGGCACATAAAACATATTACAGAGGGCCGTTAAAAGAGCCAACATTAGTGTCCAAATTTAAAACATGTCCCAGGTCTCAGCTGTCGTTCGCGAGAGGAATAATAGAACAGAAGAGAAGTAACTGGCAGCCTGTCGTTCCCAACATGCAGACTTAGTCTGAGACATTGTGTTCAGAGTTTCTTTTTGGGGTAAAGATTCAACAGGTACCATATGAAGATAAGGGAAGTAGGCCAATGTGATTATGATGTAGAATTCATTTGATTCATTTTCAGGCGTCAACAGAGATATAAAACACATCTTTTTCCACTTATTGCTGGCAACCAGCAATTTTTTTTTTCAGGTCAATCTGATGGATTTGTTATATCTATCTCTACGTATACTGCTGCTTCTTGAAAAAAAGATGTACGGTGAGATTTTAGGTTCTTTCCTGGATAATGTACAGACCCCACAATAACCATTTATTAGCTTGAGCTGTTTCTTGTTTTCTAGTGCTTTTAGAAACACAATTCTGAAACAAACTTCTGTTTTGATTTGTTTTACTGGTGAGGGCAGTTTTAGTTGTACACTTCTCAAAACTTAAATGTAATCAGAGGTGGCCACAGTAAAAGTCAAACTCTGTTTACCATCAACCCATTAACAAAGATGTTGACTTAGATAAAAGTTAAGCTTTTAATTATCTTCAAAATCACAGAGGCAAATATGGTTTCCAGTAAGGCCACTTAAACAACTTCACAACCCAGCTTTAACTATATTCTCCTGTAACCCAAAAATTCACTCCGCACCCTCGCATTTTGCACACACAAACACAAACACAAACACACACATAAACCCAACATATGCTCACTAGTATGTCTCTGTACTGTATGGGCTGAAGATCAAAACATTTTATCTTACCATTAAGAAGAAAGGACCACAGAGGCCTCAGCTTTTGTTACCTGGTACCTAAGAGGAGATGAGTCAATGTCCTGCTTTAATCCACGATCACACGAACAGGACCAAATGTGTCCACGTGGTTCCACAAACAGAAGTGAGGACGGGCTTTCATTGCGCAGCCTGTTGCTGGGTTTGATTGTTCTTGTGTCTGTAGATCTATTTCCGCAGCCTCCTTGCATCATGACTAAAAACGCTACTGACAATCCATTCTTACGTGAGGTATGTAGCTGGTAAGTAGCAAGCCCTTTGCTTTCCTACAAAATAAACAATTTAACTTTCCATTCCTGACATCTAGCCAATCCTCTACCAGCTTTGTTGTCCAACTTGCCAGAAAGCCACTTCATCCCAACCTCAGTTTTTCTGAGCAGAGCCCTCATCCTCAACCTGATTGAGCCCCCAACTTGCCTGTGAATAAGATAATAGCTGCCGCACCTGGATTAACACTGGTTATATCTGCGTTACTGACTTTGTTCTGATACAGCTTTTTAGAAGTGAATCCAAAGTTGAAAAATAATGAATTTTGCTTTCTCTTTGGCATATTCTCTCATACTGAGACTAATGTGTGTGTAAACACCGGAAAACAGTTTGACTGCTTTCAGGCTGTATGGTAGGGTTACGTCAGGTCATGGTTTGCAGAACATTTGGAGCATAGCCACAAACGGAAGGAGACTTTCCCTGAAGCAATGTTTTTGTGTTTTTAACTTGATACATCCATCCATTAGTCAGTGGCCATTGGCAGAAGTAAAGTCAATTGACGCCGAAATGACAATTTAACAGATGCTAACTTTATGTTACTTTTTAATTAACGTCCACGTTAAAAGTTGATAAAAAAAGTAACTCACATAATTGACGATTAATGGATGTGTGCCCAGCTCTGACTGTAATACAACCAACACATCTGCTTTGGTTTAGGAGAACTGGCCCTTTAAATAATGAATGAAAGCTTGATATATGTAGGCTTGATATAAATGTGGTGGCACTCCCAGTTTTACATGTATTTAATGCATGTTGGTTTCCTGTATGTAGATACATGTTGAGTTTGTGTCCATGTCAATAGAGATGTGTGTTAAAAGAACACATTTGCTCCTCCACATCCATCAACACTGATGATGTATAATGATGTACAAAACATTATACATCTATATTTTTACACTGTACAAATTCAACACCTGAAGTGTGGTGCATTTTAACTGCCTTCCGGATCATCAAACCCCACATTCAGCCTCTCTCTAACCTAATGAAAGAGCCATATAGACACTGAATATCCAGCAGGGCAGGTAGCTTCAAGTAGCAATCCAAATATACAGAGGTATTCTCAAACAACGCTGGCCTGCCAAATACAACACCCCACTATTTATTTATGTATTTATCTGGATTTCCTGTATACTTGTCGAGATGTTGGCCGCTGTGGGCCATGCTATCTAAGGCCCATTTGACACGCGTCTGCTAGCCCTGGCCGGTCTACAACATGTTGCATTAAGGCTGGGTTATTTATCCTGTGGACTCATAATGATGCTGCTGTCCCTGTTCCCAGAGACGTCTCTGTTCTCTCAGCCACATTCAGTCCTTCATGAGACTCTGAGCCTGGCCCCCACTGCTGCTCCCTACAGAAATCCTGCCCTAGATCTGTAAATGCATAGATTTACATGTTTGAGTGTACCTTAGACCTCTAAGTAATATAAAGCATTTGTAATGAGTGTTTTCCTCACACACCATAGCTGGTTGGTAGGATTAATTTCCCAAAGGATCAGAGCCAGTACATACAGACACCTCACTTTAACACCTCACGCCAAAATCTGAGCCCAGGTTGACTTGTGCGCAGGCGTTTGCTGATAAATGAATAAATAACAGTGACTTCCAAGCAGCAACATCTGACCCTAAGAAGCTCTGTGTAGAACAGGGGAAATCGAATGATATGGGATCTCTAAATGAACAATAGGTCTTTGTAACAGCGGGCATACTGAGTTGTCAAACATGGGTCTAACTAACTTATTAATAACAGCCTCCATTACTGCCAGTTAGCCTTCCAGTAAACTAGCATGCATAATGTCATGGCCCTGGGACTTGGACACCTGATTGTACTGCAGCCATTACTAATGTTATTAGTTCCTTGTGTGCTTTTCTCTAATGAAAAGTGCAAATGTTCACTTTTAGAAAGGGCTGAGATAACAGATGACAGTCATTGGAATGACGTAAATTATTTGTGTTTAACATACCCAATATAAGTAATTAACTTGTTGTCCCTTTCATTGTTAGATCTTTTTTATTTGGCCAACTGGTTTGGCTGAGTTTTCCAGCAAAATATTTTGAATTATCTGTTTTCTCCCAAAGTAAAGTCGAAATCAGAGAAAGTCTTTACTTCTGATCGCTCCAAGTATGGATCTTTATGGTCCGTCTTGGCTTGAAGTTGCAGCTATATTTGTGACACACGCAATGTAATATATAACGTGTGTGTGTGTGTTTCTCCAAAAATGAAGATCTTGGAAGCTTGATGGTCTGTACCTGACATAGGCATGTTGTGTAGATTTACAGTGGGACACTTAAAGGACAGGGTCAGCACAGGGGCTCCTTCCCATGTGTCTGTGTGTGTACAGTTTGTGTGCATGTTTTTTATTACAGAATTATATGAAGGAAACGCACATTCTTCTCTAATTACTTGCAGAGGGTCACAGAAAATTCTATACAGGCTCAATGCAGTGTCATTTTTTGACAACCCTCAGCACATAAAACTCAATTATCTGCTTGATACCACTAATGATGCATGAGAAAATTTTGCGATTGGTTTAGTTTCTACTAGGGATGGGAATTTACCGGAATCCTTGTAATCGATTTCTCGAATTTCCTAATGAACGATTACTCGAGTACTCGCATTCATAATTTTTTTTAACCATAAACAAAAATAGATAAATAAAAGTCCGTCGATCACGGACCTACCAGACCAGAGTTGTAGTAAGTTCTGCTGCCTTTTCTTCACACATCTATTCCACTCTCGTAGTTGTTGTTCTCCGTGATGGTAGCTTGTACTCCGGCTCGACTAACGCGATCAGATCTTTGAAGCCTTCTCCTTCCACAAAACTTAATGGGAGCATATCTCCAGTTACCATTTTGGTTATTATCAGGCTAATCTTCTCCACTCTTGTTTCATCACAACGACGTGTGCTAACAGGGCGAGCAAAAGACGTGATGCGAGACTGCCTGTTATCTGTCTCCGCTGTTTTCTCCTTGTGCTTTAAGCGTATGTGGTTAAACATCAAACTAGTGTTTCTATGGTATGTAAGTTTAACGCCACATATCCTGCACTGCTCATTAACTTCATAGTTTTTTCGAAGTACTTCCAGACATCACTTTTTATAACTGATATGCCGCAGGTGTCGCACACGGTTCTGTTTGTTGTGCTTTCGCTTTCGGTTGAATAACGTGTCCCTAGAGAGTTGCCGTAGCTGCCGTAAAACAGTTGTTTTTGCTGAAATCTGGCTCGATGTGTTCTAAAGTTGAAGCAGTGACCGGAGAAGTCAAATGTTTATATCCCGTTAATTATTTTCCTACCTAGTATATTCATTTAGGCAAAAACAAAAAGCACATGGTCACACATGTAACGCTGTATGATTATCTTGCCAGGTGCACGAATAACAAAATGCTATTCGAATAATGGGGTCAACGGCGAGTACTCGAGTACTCGAGTAATCTTACCCATCCCTAGTTTCTACATGAGCATGGAGGGTGATAATATTCACTCACCAAAATGTGCTGAGCAGCATTCAGATCTGTCCAGCATATGTTGCTGTATGCAGAGCTGTTGTCAGCTGTCACACAGGGACATGGTGAAGGTTTATGGTATGGTACTTGTTAGTCTGATATTCTGAACATATTTCTTCCCTGACCCTGTGGATCACGTCAGCTGGGCCTGTCAGTGGGGACCTGTAGTGTCTTTTTGGACCTCTGCCTTGTGTATCTCAACTAATCTCTGGCTGATTGATTGCGGCAGATATGGACCTTGTTTTGGCTCATACTCTCGGTGGACTGTTTGACAGATGGTCGTATTGTAAAAAGTATATTATCCCTGTACACTAAGAATTAACTGATTATTCCATTATTCCTAACATGTCTTAAGAAGATGGGCCTTTGAACTAAACCATACTTTTTAAACACAGTGTTTTATAATTAAAAGAGAGGAAGTTGCCACCGACTTCGGCTTCTATGCCAGCTGTATTTTACAACAACATATAAGCTTCTTGGGGGATTTTAACCTTCTCCAAAGCCAAAATAGACATCAGGATTAAATGCACAAGGAAGCAGTATACCATAGACTCCTCCCTCTTTAATTTGCACCCAGAATATTTCCTAACCAGAGGTTGCTTTCAGGTGTACAAGCAAGAGGAAAATACAAATCTAAATAAACATTTTGACACAAACGTGACTCTGCTGTGGCCTCCATGACTTTGGGAATGGGAAGTATGAGGAATGTAAACAGAGTTATTTTCCTCTATGAATAATTGTTGCATGGCTCTGCCCACATGCTGCCTCAATATGTGAATATGGTTCAGTATGAAGTACTCCTGCCAACATTCATCTCATACCAACCTGACTTCTCCAGCTCCATCTCGCACTTTAAAACACCTTCAGATACAGTCTTAAGCTTCTCACACTACTCAAGGTTGTAGTAAACGAATGGTGCAAAATCCCAAATCTGCTTAACCTGGCAGTCACCATAAACAGGTTAAAATGGGGGAAATTAAAACTCTATACCTACCTGCCTCTACCCTCCTGCCTCTGCCATTGTTCATTATATGGGCATACAAATGACAATAAATGTGCTCAGCACCAGAATGCTATTTTAGCTTGGGACTGGATGAGCCTTACTCCTATATGTAGCTGGCAGGATCTTCCTTTTTCATGCAGCATTACCTCTGCTACTTCTGTTTACTGCCTAGTTATTCTGTCTGAAAAAAGTGAACACATTTCAGGATGTAGAAGAGAAATTGAAGGGCTAGGATACTTCCTGGAATAGTTTTTGTTTTTTTTTCCTATTGGACAGAAAAAAAACCTTCAAGTGTATGTGGCGTTGTTTAGAAAGTTGTGCACACTGAAAAAAACAACAACAATTCTCCACATTTAGCTACAAAACTTCATAAAAACGTAATGTGCATTTTTAAAAATCACTTTTTTAAAATCACATTTAAAGCAATATTTGTGATCTTCACATTTAATTTTGTTGTGAAAAATATATTTAAGTTACAGTCACTGTTGCTAAATGAGGAGAAATGTTGCTGTTATTTTCAGTGTGCACTACTTTACAAACATAAACTTATTTACCACCTCCCAATCATTAATGCATCTAGACAGAGTATACTCACGGTTTAATACAGAGACAATTTGGCTGGAAGGAGTTTATTCTGTATTGGTTCTGGTAGAGCTACATGGACTTGACAAACACTTGCAATTAGTGGAAGACTATGATTTTTCCATTTTCCATCAGTGAACCAGTTGCTGTGATTCGTAAGAGGGAAAAAATGGCCACTAAAACAACCCCCCTTGTGCAAGTTTTCCTCTTCCTTGCATCTTAACATTTTGCCTCTGATTAGCTCTCAGGAGTCCTGTGTCACTGCTTTTGTGGTTCCAGCTGTGATACTACCATGGGTCACTAATTCTGCTTGTTTTTTTATCACAATTGCTACGTAAATAGTTTGAATATGGTGACATTTAACAGCACAAATAAAAACCGGTTATCAAAACATTTTGCAATTTCCTGGAGTACTTCAGAATGTCAAATGTGGATTCTTGTAAACTAGATACCATATAATTGTCATGGTAGTGGCAGAAAATTACTATAGATTGTATGTTTAATACAGTTCAATGATTGATGATGTCTGTGCACTGTGTGTATAGTTAGATAAATAGAATCATTTAGACCCTACATTCATATATAACTCTCTCAACCTAACTCACAATTAATGATTGGTCACAGTTCGGCGTGTTTATTTTCTCTGGGTGGTACCTTCTTGTAGTGATCAGTGTTTTTACACAGCCTCTGTGGGAGCACTACTAAGTTGTGAAAACACCACCACCACATCACAGCAGTTCATCTTATGAATAGCTCACATTTTGAATTGAAGTAGGACTGCTGCCTGTTAATATTTTCTTTTTAGTTGCCTTTTAACACAAGTTTCCCTTAAGGACTAACTTTAATCTGTTCTCTTGGTTTTCAGACATAACATAATTTTTTTGCATACTTGTGTTAAGATATTCTCTAAAGAAACAGAGCGAAATTAACTTTTTCTGTTTTCTGTGTCTAACAATTTCCCGGGTGCAAAAAGATTCCCCGAAAGATGTGTAAAGTACGACCAGGAATTAATGACTATATGTAATGTATAAGATATTTTTTAAAATTGTCATTTATCTTCTGAATGGCAGTAGGAAAGAGAGAGCAGGCATGACGGGATGCCAAATCTGTGATCTAGTGTTTATGTAGACATAACTTATACACATTATACTCCAATAACTTTCCTCTTGTTCTCAGTATATTTTCCCTCATTTGTGTGCTAAGACCAAACCTGGCGCTGACTTTTGGAGCACAATATGTTTCATGTGTGCACATATGGCGGAACAGTAGCTTGTTTGTGTTGCTGAATAATCCTTAATCAACAATCCAAACCCAAGCATAGTCTCTCATTATCCCAGGGAGCAGGCCAGCTTGGCACACAGTGAACCCTGCCTGTCTGTTTTAAACAGGAGCCTACTGAAACAGCACAGCAGGCCCTGACGGCAAAACAGGCAATCTATATGCACTTGTACACACACACACACACACACACACACACACACACACACACACACACACACACACACACACACACACACACACACACACACACACACACACACACACACACACACACATACACACACAGGAAATCAGACAAACCCAGAGACAAATTTGCATAAGTTGGATGCATATGGGCACAGAAGAACACAACAGTGAAGGCCTGCAGGCCAGAACATGCACATGTTGCTGCTGTCAAGACAAGTAAAAGTCATATATAGAAAACAAACACAACATGGACTAGTAGAAATGTGCTCACACACGTGCACTACATGCATCATTTGAATATAATAGAGAGTTATTGTGGCTTTGATGCATACTGTACAGACAGGCTATTAGCAAAAGACTCAGGGAGGTTTGCAGAGAGCCATCTTTCTTTCATTAGCCTGTGTAGTATCAGCAGCTCAGGGCCTCTGGGCATTAATTTCACTGAGAAGAGGGGCTGTGTGGCCCGACAGTAGGCACAACACATGGCATTGAGTAACACATGGCTGCAGTTCCTCGTTATTGGGAATCCCTCTTTTCAGACCTTTCACCACTTCCCATAATGCAATGAGGAGTCCTGAGGATGGGTAACCACTAACCAACAAAAACATACTTATCATTGTTTTGCAATGACAGCTTTATCTCTGAGTTTTCTTCACATGTCTCTCCTGGTCTTTCCTGCCCCTCTTCATGTGTATTGGTTCCTACTAACCCCCCCACACACACACACACACACACACACACACACACACACACACACACACACACACACACACACACACACACACACACACACACATGCACAAGGCTAAATATAACTGAGTGACATGCTTCACAGCTCTGACTTCCTGCCAACCAGTGGGAGGAGCTGTCCATTACAGTGACTGACTTGACTTTTTGAAAATATTATTTAATATCAGGCCAGAGAGGTTAGAGGGAGACAGATGCTGTCAGGGAGTGATGGATGAGCCTCTTTTTAAAGGCCATGGGGGAAATAATAGACAGCCCAGCGACCCTTGAAAGCAGCAAGCTAAGCCAGGACCATCTTTCCTCCCCTTCTCATCTCCAGAACTGTCAGCCTGAAAAATGTCAGTAATTAGAAAGTATGGTAATGTACAGGTACTTTCACGTTTGATCTTGCGTGTGTTGAAGTAACTGTGGCAGTTAAGGTGGTCGGAGAGGGAGACGAGCAGCAGGAGGGGAGGTTAGACTCAGGACAGTTGGAGCCAGGGCCTGATCCAAAAGAGAGATGGATTGACTACTTTAGTTATTTCAACTGCATGACCCCTCTCCGGGGAAGATTAGGTAAGCTGTTAGCCTTTGTTTACAATCTCACTGTTCAAATATGGCCTCTTTTCCAGTGTTGTGAAAGTGAGAATGCCTACAGTGTTTTTCTCTTTACAGCTGGTATCAAGAAGAATATTGAAAATAAATCAAGTGACTTTGGTACTAACGTTATTATTATAATCTGCATGTATCTGTCTTGCTTCGTGAAAAAGAAAAAGCAAAGGTTGCTTATGATGTCATTCTTGGCAACCCGTGATGTCATCATCCTGTTTTTGTGCCGTTCCAAAACTGAAATTTGGGCTCCTTAATTTAGTCGTCCATAAACAACACATTTACATGGTTAAACGCACTCAGACAGATATGAACATTTGCTCGGCGCTTTTTTTATTTACATAAAACTAAACATGAGATCATGCCTCTGTGGAAGATTAAAACCATTCATGCAAAAACACATAACAATTGTGCACAGCCCGCACTATTAAAGACCAGTGGTTGACTTTCCAGTAGAGGCAGACATGGTGAAGGTCCAACAGAATAGTAGACCATGGAGACTCAGAGACAGCTTTTACTTGCTTTAAATGGCTTATTTGATTAAAGAATTTTGACTTAGTGCTGCGTCTGACGCCAGACCTGGGACTTTGTAATGGAGAATGAGTCAGAGCTGGAGAGAGAAGAACAGGAAGAAAGAGATGTAGAGACAGAGAGAGGGACAGATTGGGGGCTTCTCAGTCAACACAGACATTGTCAGACATGCAAACCATAACCTAAAGATATAGTTCTGCTTTTTATTTTCCTGTAGCTCGTAGTTCTTTTGTCTAGACTGCAATTTGGTGAAGTCCATTTTCATATAAAAAGGGGTGAGTGTGCATATGTGCAAATGTGTCTGGTTTGGGTTGGTATTTCTCAACACAAACACAATGACAGAAAAACCATCGACCAACCATGCAGCTCTGCTTTTTATTTATCCATTACATGGTTTCAGCCCTGGCCCACAATTTCAATAAGTTAATTTCGATAAATGGCCTTGCTGATGTTGTAGAAAGCAGAACTGCAGCGGGAAGCAACAAAGGGCGAATGTGAAGATCGTAGAAGTAGAGGAAAACTAAGGAAATCAGCAAAACGCTTGCTATTAAAAAGTGACATCAGTGTGGTAAAAGCATAACTGACTGGTTTTGAAAACATCTATCCTGGATCAGTGGCTGCTTCTCCCCTGGTTATTAAAGAGAGACGAATAGCAGAGCCATGCTGTCCACAGGCTGATGGAGGAAAGCAGCAATATAGAGTCTCAGTAGGGCCCACTGTTTATTTTCACTTCTTCAAAATTGCTCCACAGTGGAAACTGTGCTGCAAAAACACTCTATGCTAGCTTCAGTATACGGACTGAGCGGGTAAAGCTTCAAAATAACCACAGCATGTAGATCCCTGCCTGTAAAGATAATCATTACTAGATCTACTTTATCTTTCTCCATCTCTCTCTCTCTCTCTCTCTCTCTCTCTCTCTCTCTGTGTGTGTGTGTGTGTGTGTGTGTGTGTGTGTGTGTGTGTGTGTGTGTGTGTGTGTGTGTGTGTGTGTGTGTGTGTGAGAGAGGTGGAGGGGGGTGAGATTTACCATGTGCTTCCTTGGCAGTGATGTGTCTCGAGCGATGTTAATGGTTGGGGCTGTGTCTGTTTGTGGCTGCGGAGTGTGTTTTAACGGCAGTGTGATTCCTCGATCTAAACGCTGGCAGATTTGATTTAGTGTGCCCGTAAGCCAGACCTTTCTCACATAGCTGAAGATTTTCAGCACCCCTACATGAAATCCTCTTCAGCCTAGGCTCTGCTCTTTATGCCAGGCTGGGAAAACAACCTTGTGAAGCCATTAAGGCATAAATTAACACAAGAATAGTTCCGTTTCACATCACAGACGCAAGGAATAGCAGTGTTTATAACTACTCTGATACTTAGATACTCAGATCTCCCCTCTGGGGAAGCAAAAGGAAAACAAGGTTTTGGATGGATACTCTGGTGTCTTGTGCCTTGCCAGCTGCCTCGACCACTGGCATGTCTGTCTCTGTCCTTCTGCCCAGAACAGCCATGTTAGTTTGTTCATCTCTCCAAACGAACAGTCGGCACCACTGACTTGAGGAGAGGTGGGAAGGAGAGGAGGGGAACATAGGGGCGCCTTGTGTCGCGGGTGTGGGGGATTTTTTCCTTCAGCTCTATTTTCCTCCAGCACCACAGCTGATTGCTACCACATTGATGATGGTTTAGTTAGTGGGAGAGTTTTGTATACTCAAGAGCCCGCTGGACAGACTGGCTCTCTTCCCTGTGGCACCCAGCCCCCTGGCACCCAGCGTAGCCCTTCTTCCTCAAAACCATCAATGTCTCATCCATCTCCCATCCTTCCTTTGGGGCTTTATCCCCGTCCCCACCAGGGGCTTGGAAAGATGCTTGGTTTTAATATTTTTCTATTGATCTAGGATTGTGCTTTCAAGTGTCCACAGAGCCAGCGGTTGACACTGAAGGAACGCAATATTCTTCTGTATATATTCATAGAGCCTCCTTTGTTTCATGTTTTAGTGGTCCAAATCAACCATTTTCCCTCTTTAAATCCCAAATCCATCCATACTTCCCCAGTCCATATCTCCCCTGCATATTCCCCCTGTATGATACGAGCTGTTTGCTATCAGAACTTCAGAAATAAGTTTGACTCATTTTCAAGCCTCCATGTCTGTACTTTGTAAGAGCAACAATATTAAACCCCTGTCTCCTGCAATTTCATTCAGAAATTGCATGCTGTAAAATTAAGTGTGTTCGTCCAGCTTTATGATGGAACTAATTTTTAAAGTGTGCAGTAAACCAAACCAGATCCCCTTTTTTTTTTTTGCCTCTGCTTTTTTTGTTTCTGTGTGGTATAACCATGTGACCTTGTTTGCTCTTTTTTTCTCTCACGGAAACTTCTCCTTATATAAACACTGTAACAATATTATAACATTCCCCTGACAGTTTGACACACTTTAAATGCCTTGTGGACATCTAAACATGGCAGCTTTGGAACAAGACATCTGTATTTGCTTCCATATCCATACAACAACTGATACACCTCTACGCACACAAAGAGTGAAATTTAAATCAGCTCTTTTTCTTCCACTCAGTAATCATTCATTGTTCCACTCTAGCAAGAACAATTAGAAGTTTCCTGAAAGAGGTTCTCTCTAGGACAGAAAAACCTGCCACTTGAGGTGTGTTTCTTGTGCTCAGATATATACCACTCTGCTTTGTGACATTTATGGGAAGGTTTATTGCAACAACAATCAAGGAACATTGTTAGCACCCCATTAGTGCTGTTAAAGCACTTGGACATGCTCTTGTTTCCCTCCTTACTTCTAAAGCATCTGTTTTAAGGAGCAGCGCTTTCTTTCCCATTTTTTTAATTTGAAAAGACTGTAATCTTCAGCCAGTTTACATCTTGATTTCTTATACTTATCTCTGTAAGGTAGGTTAATTGTTCACAAATAAAAAATACATTGTAAAAGCATTTGTATGTATTAACATATGTGCATTTTGACAGAGTAAATGTTTTTGTGATAAAGGCCATTCATGTCCAAGATATGTGTGGAGTCTGGGAAAAACAGCTTTTCCTCTCGGAAATGAAAACACAGGCGAGTATTTATGGGCTTTTGTTCAGGGTTTTTGGCTTGAGAGGTGCATGCTGCCAGCGGCCGCTCTTTCCCAGTCCACACTCCCACCTCAATGTAGACACAGTTCACTTATATTAAAAACAACGGTGGCGATGAGTAGAGCGAAGAGAATAGTGGTGAGATCAGTGACTGTAATATATACAGAAATGTGTGCCAGGAATTGATGTAATACAGACTGCTTGTTTGAAGATCGAACTTTAATCTGAAGATCTGCCATAAATCTACACAACGCTGGGTGATATTTCTTTGACACTAAAGCATGGTGCTTGTCTTAAAATATATTTTTACTGTGGTTTTGAATGCAGAGTTCCTCTTTGCGTTTCTGGGAGTTCATCCAACTCCTGCTGAGAAGCTATAGCACTAAAGCGGCAATACATTGAAGGTTATACTTTACAAAAGAGGATGCTGGGATTCTTCAGCTGCTGCATTTGTTCCCTTTAACCAGAGAGCTGAGGTAAAACACAAGATTTATCCTTGTTCCTGGACTCGAACACTAAGTTATTATTAAAAATGAGGAACTCTGTGCACTAGTTCTACAGAGACTTTGAGGGAAGGGAATTATGATGAAAGCAGGTCCAGGGCTGGCCGCAGATTGGACAGTTTATTAAACGGACCAGTCCAGTGGATGTCCCATAATAAGGAGGTATTTCCTACCGGCCGACAAACTGTTTGCAGTGAGTGATGTGTATGGCTTTAAAGGCTCTGACAGGCCTCTCCTCTCTGCTGTTTCTTAAGTCTGCTAAAGCCTGCAGTTATCTTGCTGTTTTCCATCCACTGAACCGTCTGGACTGTCTGCCAACTTAAACCACACTATACTTCAATTTACAGCCCTCATTAAGACACAGAGGTTTTTCTCCCACATTAATATTTCTAAAAAACCCCTGTGGTGCTGCAGCTTTTCTTGTTTTCCCTCTCAGCTCCTTCCATAAAAGTGCAGTTACCTTATTTTTCTAGTCAATAAAAGTGTTGACTCTATTTCTTAATAATTGATTTATAGTTAATTCAATAAAATGTCAGAATAAAAAAGAAAAACTGTTTCAAATTTGCCAGTACACAAGCGAAAGTCTTTAAATTTTATTATTTTATGTCCAACCAACTGTCCAAAAATCCACAGAAACCCAATATACAACCATGTAAATCAGAGAAAAACAGCAACATTTCAATAAAAAAGAAGGCACTTGTGTAGTAAGTCCATTAATATGTGCATTATAAACTCAAGTAATTCATCAACTCAGCTTTTATATATTCAACCAAGATATATGACCGCTTCTTGATAATATTATTACAATGCATTTCCCATTGCTAATTTTTTTTCCTACTTTACCCTTTCTTCTAATACTCCTCTTCTTTTGCTAAATACAGTATGTTAATTATCATCTTCTATGGTGATAAGAAAATGTCAGACACAAGTCATTAATTTGAGCTCCAAGGCTTCTTTCTCTGCAGCGTTTCTTCTGTCTCAAACTTGCAGCAGAATCAAGAGACTTTATCTCTGCTTTTGTTTGAGCCCATTTGGCTCCCTAGTTGTTGTTTATCTGCATCAGTGAATATATATGGGAAAGTTGTGACTGATTTAGGGGTAAAGGAGAAGGAGTCCTGCTGTGTTCAAGTGTGTGTGGGCTTTTGCGTTTATACACATGGTTCAATAGATGTGAATGTATTGTGTCGGTGAGTGAATATTTGTCTCAGCACAGTCTGAGCGAAGACATGATTGATGTCTGGTGAGCTGTAGTCAAAGTCTTTTAAATTAGATCAGAATGGAGTTGAGAATGTATGACTATATCAGACCTGTTGAGCTCAATGTGAGCTTAATGAAATGTGGCAAACTCTTTGGGCTCAGATCAAGCATTTTATCCAACAATAAGGCCTCTGCTCAACCACGTCAGTGCTCTTTGCTGCCATTATGGTGAGTGAGCAGAACCAGGATGATCCTGGATCCAGGACTCATTGTGGTGCTATTAAGAGAGTGTGGTCATGCTTTATCTGCATGCAGCACTCTGCAGAGACATAAGTCACTGCATTTACATGCACATTTGAGTCAAGCTATGGTTATAGCTCGATGAAGCAATTTAGTTGGACCACCATCTTTGCCCCAGTCTACAACCACTGGAGGAGAAGTGATTTATCAATGAAAATATGTCTGCCTCTGCTAGGTTGGTGGCGATATGCCTTCTTTCAGCCAGTTACTATAGGACCTTCTTCTGGCTGACCTATTATGTCCCATACCAAAGAAATCAACAAACAAGTGAGCAAGAGACAAACTGGTTGTATCTTGAAGTTGAAAACAATGAAAACTTAACAGCTCTGTACCTTTCATAAATTCTTGCTCTTGCACTCATTGGCCTTCATTTATCAAACGTTTGTATGACCGAAAACAGGGAGTACGACCAATTCCATGCAAAGTTCGGCATTTATGAATCTGAACGTGGGCGGAGGATACGCTCAAATCCCACGCCAGGTCTCAGCGCATGTACGCAACTTTTCATGTCAGCGTTAAGCGCGGTGCAGCAAAGTAAATCTGTCTGTAGTGGAGAGTTAGCTTGGATTAGTACAGTGCATTTTCAGACGGACATAGAGAGGTTCACATATTAATATTTAGAGAGTTTAATTAGATATGACATCTAATATGTATTTTACATTTTGCTATCTATCGAGCCCTGCAAAATGCTTTTGAAATGATGTTGAGCAGCGTGAGCTGTCGGCTGATTTCCTCCTATAACAAATGTGTGTTTTCTTTATCCATTTACTTTAAAAATCTACAAAGCTTTCAGTAATTATCAACCCTCTCATGTGCTCAGTTAACTCTCTGTAGAAAATATTGTTGGTGATTTAAACAGAAAAACTGAATTAAACTTTTAGTGTTCATTATCGAGGTATGTGCATCTGACACGCTAAGTCAGAGGAACTCCAATTTTGGTTGGACTGATACATTAAATCAAACATTCCTCTGTAGGCCTATGTTGCAAAGGCAAGTTTGCAGCTTTGCATTGAGTTTTTTTTTTTGTTAGAAATGAAAGGTGAGGTTAAAATATTTCTAATCTTCCATATTTGTCTAAAGGCCACACTTTGAATAATCAGAAACAGAGCTGGAGACAATGTAGCATTCTTAAACCTTTTACTGTAGGTGGAAGGGACTGAATGAATTGACTAATAACATAAAAAATACCTGCAGAATTTGATTAAATACTACCACCTGACTGGCAGAAACTGCTACCCTTATCATGAAAAATGAAGGGGGGTCAGGAAAAAAATGTCATTTGATTCTGACTGGTCTTTAGTGATCTACTCAAGAGGGTAACAACCACATTTGAAAATCTTGCAGTGAAGACATGAATCTGATGTTAAAGTCACATGAATAAATGACCCTCAAATATTACTTAAAAGACAACTATGAAAAAGCAAAACCACAACATCACCAACAAGGCAGCATGAGATCAGTGGATGAGAAGTTCTGTATCATCAGTTACAGGCACAAATGTTACTAAATAAACCAACATATTGGTATTTGCAAGCTTGTGAATTTGAATGGTCTGTCTGTTTTGTTGCTGTGTGAGAACTGCAGTTCTGACTGAGAGCAGAGCAGAGACACATATTGAGCCGAAGAAAGAGCAGCCACATACAAGCAAAATGAAGCTCCTTCCTGAATGTTTGAGTCCAACTATATGCTTATTAGTTCTCCAGAGTGTAACTGCTGTGGAAAGAAATCTGAAAATAACAGCTTGTTCCTTTGTTTTATGGCTTTATTTTCATTGTTTGTATTTGCTCTTATAACTTCTAATGCTCCCTCTCTCATGTTCGCAGCATCTTAATGCACAAGAAACCAGCCTACTAGCCTAACAGCAACATCTACTAGCATGGAGGTTGTTGTATGTACATGATTTTAAGGAAAGGGGCATTTTTAATCCAGCTTTTTTTTGTTTGTTTCAATGGCAGGTCATGGAATAAATACTATTTGGTGACCAAATGTTGTGATACTTTGCCATGTTGATATTTTTGCACAGCTCTTTAAGCTAGACACACTGCTAACTACACTTAAGGGGATTGCATTCAGGGCTTTCTTGGTAATTTGGATCCACTATGTCCATTTTTTGGGAGCTGCTTATCTAATACTATGTTCTAAGGGGAAGGACATGGCAAGCTATTGATTACAATCTGTTCCAGTTACTTAATCCAACACTTTGTGTGTCAGCCTAATCGCTAATTGTGTGCATTCATGTGCATCCTGGTCTGATAGTATGCATGCATGCATGTGTGTCTATATGCTCTCTCAGGTGTCCTTTAATGCGTTAATGGTTCTTTTACCCCTATCAGGGAGGGAGTAATGAACTCAATCAGGTGTGTGCAACACCACCCTCTCACCTGTTCTGAGCCTGCTGGGACAGGGGCTGCTGGAACGCAGGGGAAGCTGGTTAAACCTTAAGGGTCCTCCACTGAATATTCAGGTCTTCCTGAACAGCCTCAGGTGAGCACAGCAATCTATTTGATCCACAAAGCACTCTCACTTCTGGACCCAAACTCAAACTGCTTTTGAAAGAGGAAGGATACAACTGTGAGAGAATTGAGTGTATTTGTGTGTTGCATACAGGCAATGCTGCAAAATGTGTGCACAAGCTTTTCAACAAAATTTTCTTTCCTGCAAGTTAAATGTTGTACAGAAATACACAAATGTTACATACAAGAATATTACTCAAGCAACCAGATGGTGGAAGTGAAGTAACATGTTTTTAACTGCACAAGTCATTATTTCTAGTTTCCTGTTTTAAGAAATGTAGATTAAAAATGTATGCTCATTTGATGCATCAGAAAATGAAATCATTGTGGTATTATCAAATATAAGATGCATAATGATACTTTGATAATCTTAGCTCTGTGGACATACATGCAGTTGAACTTTCTAAGACATCGATATTTAATATATATTTGGCACTTAATCCATGAACTCTTAATGTGCTTACCTATGTTCAATTGTCCTTTATTTCATCTAGACTTTGATTTTGTTATAAGTTTGAATTCAATTGAATGCATCATGCATGCTCATTCTGGAAAAGTGTAGAAAAGCCTGAATGATATTCCTAGACAGATCCAGGGAAAAAGTCTGAACGCAGAAATTTCTCACCTTACTGTTGAAAGTACAAAGATGTATCATGCATGTGTGGTTCTGAATGGTCTCAGTGTATTGGGAGGAGTGTATGTGTGTGTAATATCAAAGCAAAGGCTTGAGAGGAGAAGCTGATGGAGGCCAGTCTCTGGATAATGAATGGCATCTGCTGTCTTAGGCCTCATTACTCCTCTTAAATCTGAGAGTTTTGCAGAATACAATATGCATGTGTTTTTGCATATCACATTACTCCTGCATGTATAAGCTTGAGTGCTGCAGTATGAGGGTGTGTTTCTCCCCAGAGTTCTTTTAGGGACACTGTTGGCTCACAAAATAAATCAAATTTAGAATAATTCAAATAAAAAAATTGGAGGATGACAAGCTGATCTAAAACAGAGCAAAGAAGAATCAGAGTTAAATCCCTTTGAGAGAATCAGACAGTGTCACAGCCAGAGCCACAGACGGACCCTCCGTCACTGTCTCCAGCTCCATTTAGATGTAATTGTTCGAGCGTCTAACCAAAACAGGTTCCATGTATGAAGTCAGCTACAATGAGGATACTGTATGTGTCCATAGGGTGTGAAAACATTCCTGTTATCAATGTGAAAAACTCTCTCAGCTGTCATCAGATGGGGGGAAATATTATGAGTCAGTTTGCCTGCATGTGTGTGTTACTCTGGGACAATCCCCGCCATGTTTATTTTCTGAAACAGTAGACGTTCAGCTTCCACATCACACAGACCAGGATCCCTCAGCCGCAGCATCAGGCTCACTACTGTTTCCGCATGTGGATGGATTTGGCATAAGTCAAGAGTGTGTGTGTGAAAGAAAAAAGTATAGGTTTTGTTTTCACTGGGGAGTGTATGAAGCAGAGGGGGATGACTTTCAGGATTAACCAGGGATCAGCATAGGATGAATAAAATTACAACAACATGGAAAAGTTAATGTTAGAACCACAACATTGACAGATTGCTGTTGTTTGTTTAGTCTAAGGCTGCTGAGGAATCAGACACTGTATGCACTACATGCCCCGGTCTTACAGGCAGCAGATTACATTCATAAAGTAACCATACATTTGCTGATGATGTTTTTAACAGCATGTATTTTTCCTCGTTTTGATTAATTCACACACTATTTCGTGGCTCCACTCAGACCTGCTATTCAAACATGCAATGTTTGACAAAAGTATCAACACAAAAACACATTTGATCATTTAAGATGAGGGAAAAGGATATTTGGACATAATGAATCATTTTCAAACTTTGGACTTGACTAAAAAGTCTTTGCTCATTTGCTCATTGTGTTGTCATGGAACTTTTCTTTGTCAGGCTCAATCCAACACATCAAAGAGGCCATAGTTGGAGTCAGTCCAACCTCAGTATTTAGAAGATTAATGGTAAAAAGAGGGAAGTGGTTGTGGATATGCTCTGTAATTGTTTAATGATGCTTTTTTTTGAGGGGAAAAAGAGGAAAGATAGTGGAAAATCAAATGTCAAAAACACAGGCCGTCTTGGTTTCTGTCCCTGCTTTGTTTTGTTGATATTGGGCTTTGTGGTGAAGGATGGCGTCAGCACCAGGCAGCACTGCTGCTCTCTGGCTGCGGTGCATGGGTGATCTATCAGGTCCCATCAAAACAAAACGACACTGCCGACTTCCCCCGTGCACACATGGAAAGCATTGGGTTGCATTCAGGAGCGACGCACACACACGCACACATGCACACAAGCGCACACACACACACACACACACACACACACACACACACACACACACACTCACCAAACACACACACACACACACACACACACACACACACACACACACACACACACACACACAGACGGGGACATGCACATAAAAACAGTGAGAGAAAGGTGAACGAAGCTTCCAGATGACTCTCCTCCCTGCATACTCAGGTTACAGCAAATTTTCCAAAGCAGAATTTTTGTCCTGGCCTTTCTACGGCGTTTTAGTTATTTTCTGTTGTGATGATGTTTCCATTAGGCTCCAGAGTTACTGTAGGTCAGAAGACACTTTTAACCGATGATGCTTTCTTTTAAGCAATATTTCTGCAGTCGATAGTTGCCTGACCTAACAGATAATTATCTTAAAAATTTCCTATCAAAATTATCTTCCTACCTGGTCCACTTTACGGAGGATGACTTGAAAATGAGCAAAAAATGCAGTTACATGCACAGCCAAAAATTAATGTTTAAATTGTTGTCAAATTCAGACAAGTAAAATTCTGTCTACTTCGTTCATAGAATAAAAAGTAATTTAGGCGCAAATTGTCTTTGAAATTGGATATAGCATAACTCCTCCAAAGGGGAATAATTTTTTTTATTTTTTAAGAGACTCCGAACCAAATAAAGACTTTGTTACAGTGGTGTTGATACTGTAGATCCTCCAACTTTATGAGTGTTCTGAAAGGCCTGCTGCTGGTGAGAGGGTTTACAGATTGACAGTAGTCTGCAGAGGCTTCTGCGTAGATGACAGCAGGCCCTTCTGCAGGGAGCTAGGAGTAATAACGTTTGCTACTGACAAGAAGGTCTTTCAAAGGAGAGGGCATGACCCTGCTGTGTGAGCTGACAGATTCCTTGAGAAGAGCTGCTTTGAAGAATGTCTTCATTATTATGGTCAGTTTCTGCAACAATCTTGTGCATGCTATGGCAGTCGTATTGTAGACTCCAGTGGTATTGTGTGTTTTTATTTTAAAAAGTTTCTTCAACTTTTACTTGAAGAATTCAATCAATTCCTGCCCACCCCCTTTGTCATGCACTAACTTGCGTTCTCGTTCTAAGTATGAAGCACCTGTAATTTGTCAGCGTGCCCTCACCGCAACCCTAACAAAAAAACACACATATCATTCCTAAATTACCTCAAGCCATGACTTCTACACAGTCAAGTTCACCTGGATTGGAGAGTGAAGACTAACTACTGACTTTCACTTGACCAATCTTAGGCTGCAAAACACAACCCGTCCCCCTTCCTACTAAAAACTGCAACTCCCATCTGATCTCACCCAGTCAAAACAGATACAGAACAGTGTGTGAGATAATTCTTCTCAAGTTCAAACTCATTACTCCTCATCATTTTTTTCTCCCCCTCTGTTAAGCGTCTCATTAATCACCTTTATTTCTTTTTAATGTTACTCCTGCAAAAAGATATTCTCAATATAAATACATATAAACATCTTAATATCCCCAGCTGCTTGTAATTGCTCCTCTATTCAGTGTTTTGCCTTCGTCAAATCAAGCTTCTCTGTGATCAAAGCTAGCGTCTGAACAGTAGCCATGTGTCCTGAGGTGTGCTCTATGGCTGCATGTTCATACATACATACATTTTACACACTCTTAATGGAGTCATTAGGAGAGAAACACAGTAGTTCTTTAAATTGTTGGCTCACAAACCAGTAACAGAAAAAATGTTGTGTGCAAACTGTTAAAGTCATATCAGATACCATTCATCTGTTTTACTGATATGCTTCTGATCCACCTATTGCGACTACACAAAGACATTTTCATGATTCTAAAAGCATCAGTTTTTCATATTGAACAAACTGGGCAAACACTTAATTTACAAATAATGAGGCGGACAAATACAAAAAAGAAAACTCATTACAGACTAAAATGCATTCAGATTCAATTCAAAGTTTGTACACAACATGCAAAATAACTAAGATGCAACAGTGTTTATAAGTGAATTGATTTTCTAAGCTAAAGGTGTAACAGTGAAGCTTAACTTTAGAAATGAAGGGGAAAAAAGTGTCCTACTTTAAAACAGATCAATTAACGGCTGAGAGTAATTGTTGACCAGACGTTGTATTATTGCAGAGTTAGTGCGTCTTTCCCCTGTCCTTGGCTCTTACTTTGCCATATGTTGTGGATTAGATTCCTGGGGGAGGAGATTGGAAGACTTTGAGAGGTTGACACTGGAGGACCATTTACCTGACTTTAACAGCCTCTTTTACATGCCTGCTTTAAAAAAAAAAGTTTGTTTAATCTATCATAATTGCCTTAAACTTTTCCTGCCAAATGTGAGAGAAGTCTCTGTGGGACGTAAACCCAGAGCTTGGACTGTCTCTGTCTGTGACGGCTGCTTTAGAGCTCCCTGGATATTTAGGAGAAGAAGCTAAAATATTTAAAGGCCCCTGTTTCTTTAAAGGGGGAAACAATGTAACTTTAAAAGTTCAGCAAAAACCTACATTGATAAGAAGATAACCTGTTTGTAAAGAAAAAGACTGGGGTACAATTTCTGAAAATTAATGCTGTATCCTAAAAATGCCTTTTTACTACTTATGCATGTATGTGCTCCATCATTATAAACCCTTTTATTGATTGTTGTTTCAATCCTCTATTTGTCCCATTGATAAACTACAATGTTAAACAAAGACTTTTTTTGTGTTCTGCACTTTTTTTTGTTTTCTCTAATTTTTTTCAATAATCATTTCTACATTTTTATACAAAGTCTATGTAAATGCATGATTAACAAAATCAGCCTGCATGTGGCAAGCCTGTTTAAGATTTTTTTTAATGCACTCCTATCTGCAATTCGATTTTAGATAACCATATTAAAATCTCTCCTCATCAAGACTGTATTCACACAACTATGAGTGGTAATGAAAAATATTCACAATACATTTTGACATTTAGAAATTAGATTTAAAGAGATTTAAAACTTTGTAATTGAAGCTGTCTTTGGATTTTTCAAAGTGGCAATGAGCATTTCAGATATCCCTAATGGCTTTCGACTGAGGTGAAATAACACAACTTTTGCCATTCACGTGTTGTTGGCTTTTAATTTCAGATATAAACATCTTTATTCTCCATTATCAAGAGAACACTGCTTACTTGGCCCTGCAAACACAATTTCTTTCTTTCATCACAGCAAATTGTTATTCTGGGTCCTCTCTATTTCCATTAAATTCATTCAATTTCTGGCAATTAGCACCTTATAGTGTTGATGTAATTGTACCATTTGGAGAAAATATTGAGGACTCTAAGCTCCGGACTGTGTGGGAGCCTGACCGCTTGATGCTCTGTGCCACAAAAAACAAAGAATATCGATGGAAATACAGACTTTCTTGTTTTCCTTTTCATGTGTCTAGCTTTTCTTTTATTTCTGTTCTTTTCTTTTCTACTCCATCGCTTTTATGCTATTGGTTTTTGAACATGTTTTTGGAAGCAGCTCACTCCCTGACTGGAACAGATGTTGTGCTTGGATTGCAGTGCATTGTGCTGGTGTGACAGTAACAGTATGTGTCAGTACGTTTAGTGGGTTGTGGTGAAAGTGAGTAGTCTTTCGTTATGGTTTCTCTTCCTCCTGATTAGGACCAAGAGGGCAGAGGTGGTATCCAGCCCACCCTGTCTGTGGACAGACACATATCCAGACTGAAGACGCTGCCATATGTGGGTGTGATACGTCTGCCTGAGTAAACACACTTTGGCCAAATCACAGTGCAGTGTATGGTCAGGAGGTAATGGTCAGCTGACTCTTTGATCATCGACTTATCTGGGATGCAGATGTTCCCCGCTGAAGAAACGTGTCCCATCTGTTTTCTTTTAAAACTCCATCAGTTCAAAAATAAGCAGATACAATTTCTTACTGTAAATGGAAGCTATTCCCATGTTTTATTACTCAGCTTTCTTACTCATCAGCAGCTGTGTTAAATACTTGACTCTGATTGGTCGAAAACCCCTTGACAGCGATCATTTATTCTGAATTGCAAAGGCGTTGCCAGGGACAACATTGATCACAAACATCACACATATCAAATCAACCCGTGGAAAACAGTTAAGGCACACCGAGTGTACTGTTTATAATTTAGTCTCTTCCTGTTGACAATCTGACTTTCTGACTTTAGGTAGACAACATGAAGGAAGGTTTAGTTAATCAATACTCTCAAATGATTTCGATAGCACAAAACTTCATACTGGTGGTTAATGGCTGACCAGTCAATAATAGATAAAAAGACAGTAATTGTTGCAGAAAACAACAGCGCATAAATTATATAGGGATGTTAAAGTGCTCAAGGAGCTGAGAAATAGGTGTGATAACTTAGCCAGTGGTTATACCAACTAGAACCCCTTCAGTGTGAACAAGACCCCTCTGCTTTGCGTCACTGTCACCCTGTAAGGATTCTATACAGTATAACCACCAGCTAACTACACATTAAACCTTGCGTAATCAATTCCCTTTGTTCAATACTGTGTATACAGTGAATGTAAAACATGAAATGGTAAGTTGTTGTTTTTTCTCTCAGCTTTTTGGTGGGATTTTCTTGTCATCACCACGACATAGCAGAGAAACAAGGCACTCCCGATTGTTAAATACATTGCATATTAAAATTACAGCTGAACAAAACGAAACTAGCTATATGCCCCTTTCCAGATTTGATGCTAAGCTAAGCTAGGTTAGCCAGCTTCTAATGAATTGCTTCAGATTGTTTCAGATGTAACTAATCCATACAAGATTTGTTAAACCTTAAATTCATCTTTAAATTATAGGATAAATAGGAAGACTTTACATCAAGATATCAGAAGAACATGTTTGCTAAAGCAGTGTGCTAAACACTTCACAGCCTGACAGCAGTCTTAATGGTAAAATGATGTATATAATCCATCATTCTGTATTTGTGTCTCTGCACTTTATTATTGTATGGAGACCATCAGTCTATCCTTGATTAGAGCAAACGCTATGCAGCGTCCTCTGTACTTTGACTGCAGTCAGATAGGCGGCAGACTATACAGTGTACTGTATGTGGTTTACAGAGATGTGATTTTCCTGTAAGCCATGACTGAAAATCAAAGCTCTGTGAGCCTGCCTGTTCGGATATGAGCGCTACAAGAGAGCATATCATGTGTAATAGTGTTGAAAAAGCCCAGTGTTTGTAGGGCACACTGTCAAAAATACAGGTTAGATATACTGATAGGGTGGTACTTTGTGTGTTGAGTGACAGAGGCAGGTTAAAGGGCACTGAGTTTAGTCTGAGCATAGGATCCTTTTGTGAGATTTATTATTAGCAGATAAGGCCGATAGCCATCTGCAGCCATGCTCACTGTGCTGAGCGTGCCAGCGCTGATCTTCTGCCAAAGCATACAGAATGATACATTCCTTAATGTGTCTGGCAGGACAGAGAGAGACAGAGAGAGGCAGAGAATGAGAGAGCGCATGTGGGAAAGATCTACAGGGGTCATATTCTTTTTATAAATCTGTTTCTGCTTTCTAAAAACAACTTTTATTTATTTTTGTTCATTTCTCCATTTTCAGGTTTAAAAGTGAGGCATTTACAACTTGTGAGTGTGTGTCCACAGTCAGACTAATAAACAACCTCATTTTCTGACAGGTGTGCACCTTTATGGGGGAAGAATGATCTTAAGGAGAGGAATAGAGCCATGATAGCATTTTAATCACATCTAATAGTGTAGCTAATGGGACTGTGAGGCTGTTAAACAGCTCTTTAGAGAGAAACACACTCACCTGAGATACAATACTGTAGCAGCACCGTATACACACATATACACACACAAACACTGCAGACAGCTCTATAGCACATAAGTCTAAGGCTATAAGTAAATTAATTTTTTTAGTTTAACCTGCAAGCACCTGACAAAAAATGTTCACATATGTGCCATACACCGCACTTACTACAAGCACTTACATCTTGAAGTAATTGGCCTGTTTGAGAGAAAACAACAGGGCAGCAGTCTGTGGCTCACTGTGAGTCTGCTCTCTGCTGGACAGATCTGCTGGGCTGTGAAGTGTGCAGAACAGGTAGTGGTTATGGCCTTTTTTCCCGGCTCCTCTGTATTTTCTAAATTGGGCCAAAGACGATTATAAATGTCAGCATGGCTCTTGTCACAGCAGAGGAGCTGGAACAGTGAGAGCCTCACTTTCTTGGGTCTGTACAGTTTGATGGGGATTCCTGCATCCAGAGCATTCTTTCTGTCTAATAGGAACATCTGAGTTGGTCATAAACAGTTGTGTTCATATCTAAGAGTACCATTAACATCCCGCCCCAGTAAACTTTAACCCTAAAGATCAAGTATTTTTTATTTTTTTCCCAAACATCTGGGATGCAAATTGTGCTCTCTATTCCAACAAAATGCTGTGCAGTTAATTTCATGCGATATTTAGTGGCACAGAAACCACTCAGACTCTGTCGTGCTCTTAATCCCTCCTGGACTCACTGTCTCCTCTGAATGTTGTTTATGGTGAGTAAGTAACGCGATACTGGAAAAAAGGAGTCTGAGGATGCTTCTGATATACTAATTTTCAAAAATCGACCTTAAGTGCTGTTGCTGTAGAGCAAAAAATATTCAAATTATAGTTTATCTGTTGGCAACTCAGTAGCTGCCAAACAAAACAGCCAAACATTCAAACTGTGGGAAAGTATTAAAATGTATCCACTTGTATTGGCAAACCAATTAATAAAAACCTTAATAAGAAGCTTGCTAATAAATTTAGTTTATTATAGTTTATTGAACTGCTCCTGGCCTTAAAAGCTCCAGCTTTAATCCCCCTTTGGCACTTGACTTCACATTATTCCTGTGCATCAGTGTGTTTTAATGTGTAAGAGAGTGAACAATGGGGGGAATGATGGGAAAGTGGATTATCATTGATAGGGATAAACCACAACTTTCATCTGTCCTTCTTTCAGTGTGGGCTATGACTAAGTTTCCACCCACACTTAAGTTTTTGAAGCTAGGTTTGTGGTGAAGCTAAAATCTGGGGGCCATATAATCTGAACACTGGGTATTAGATTCACAGAACAATACAAGTTGGAGCCCTTGAGGTTTTTTTCTACAGCTCATGGTTGGCAGTGTGACAGAACACAGCTGGGAGAGCTTTAAAAGTGGGCATTTAACAATACGCTCTTAGAAACTCTCTCAGCTCCCTGTAAAAAGGTTTTCAATAGTTTGTTGTGGAAAAAGAACTTGAAAAGTTCTTGACGAATTTGCTAGGTTCAAGTGTGAGTACTTTTGCTCAGTCAACTGAAAAAAACTGGTTAATTAACCAAGATTGGTGAAATATTCATTATTATTTTTCAAGTTTGTATCTTTGAGGCTGAAAAGAAGGTTTATGGGTCAATATAAGCCTTATTAATTATTTTTTATCTAAGCATTCTCCCCAAATGTGTCCCTTCATTTAATAAAAAGACCACTCTCCAAAAAGCTTTAAATGAAAAATATGTAGACTTTTAAATTGTTATTAACGTAATGACTCCTACTGGATGAGTACAGCTTAACAGATTACAGCTTCCCATGAAGTGAAGGCTGCAAAGACAAACTGTAGGGGAGGAGATTTATAAGGGTTAATTGGCCCAGCTAATGGCTAACTAATTGTGATGCACGTAATGTTGAGGATGTGGGCCTCTCTGCAGAAAGGAAGACCACCACTGATATAAAACCTCCCAGGATGACAATGCTTTGACTGAGATTGTGAGAATAGCATGATGGCAAACAAGTAGGCATGGGAGACAGAATTTGGAAGGTTGTAAGAGGAACTGCTGGTTCTAAAAGTATTCTCCAATACAATGGAATCCCCTTAAAAAATGTCTTTGCTTTTTAATTAAAGTGGAATTGTTTGACGAACAGAGGCACTTCCTCAAACACTCATCTATATTAACATGATGGACAGGTTTGTATGTCTCATGACGGGAGTAGCATTGTCCCTTTTGACCCTTTGGTGGTAAGTCAGCCATTGACCCTCCGGTGGCCTTGTATCATGAGGTCCAACTGGATTAAGCCTGAAAGAACTATAAAATCATTGCTTATGAGGCCCAAGGGAAGGCAAGGAGGTCAGTGCAGTGAAGGCAAGGCAGGAACCTTGGGAGGCTGATCCCTAGCACAGTTAAGTGGTTTGTAGAAGTGGATTACGCGTTTTTGGAAAGGATGCTGGTAGCTGCTGCTGAGGCTGTAGTTAAGTAGATTAAGTAAGGCTAACTTTCATGTACAACACAGATTCTGGAACAAAACTCCTGGGGGGAAGCCACTCACTACAGGTTGAGCCCTATTTCGTTACATTCTTTCTGGGTTCTGCCACAAACCTGAACACTATGATATACCAGCTACCAGCGTACCCGGGGCCAAAAGGTGGATGATCACCTTCAATCTCTCATCATCATGTTACCATACCTCTTGGACTTCGGGTAAATATTGGTCCTTGGTGTCCTTGGTGTGATACAGAGTCATCCTTCATTTAATGCAGGCTGTGGTCCAGACAGGACATGTGAGAAGATGTGAGGGAGGAAAGGATCCAGGGTTGGTTAAAAACATATGATAAGAGGTTTGCAAGGCAGTAACAAACAGGGACGTTAGTTTAAGCTGGACATAGAGACCATCTTGAGCAAATTCTCAGCTGTATGTCATTTATATCTTTTAAAGGAGCATCTGAAAACAGCAGGGTTACATATTTCTGTGTTGGAAAAAAAAGGCACAGATGACGAGAAGAGAAGAAAGGAGAGAAGCTTTTAACAACATGGTCTTTAATCAATAATCATATAATAGGAAATTAATGGAGACATTCAGCAAAGGATTAAGAAGTTACATATCTGATATCCAAATGAACAATGGAAGTTCTGTAGCAGCACAAGATTTTACAGCAAAGTTTTCAAGCACTGTGCCTCAATGATTACAAAAGTCATACCTGCAAGGCTTTAATCTTTGTATATAAATCCATATTCTCTAGCAATGTGTGTGCGTGAGAGGCAGTGTACAAACTTATTAATGTCCAGCAGACCCTGAAGTGAACGTACGCTATCCAGGGGCAGAGAGGAATTCAGGGCAGCAGAGATAGACCTGAGGGGCTCTGCTTTGTAGACAGGTGGACAAGAAGCAACAGAGGCCTCATTGTCCACAGCTTAATCAGGCAGGCAGGTGTGCAGCTCGGCACCCGTCTCACCCCAACAGCACAGCACACTCTTTGCCTACCCCTGGCCTTCTCTCTCTTTATGTAGTCTTATTACTAGAGCACAAAGTGCCTGCAGTCATGGTTTGTAATATTAAGTTTTCTTTAATATTGATGGATTAGAAAATAATAGTTGATTTTATTGGAAGCTTTCTACAGCATGAGGTATCACTTGGATATGAGATGTGCCATTGACTCATACTGTGATGGAAATTAATGGACTGGTGTTGAGTGCATAATTATTTGCACACATAACTGCAACTCTGTGTGCTTTGTGTCTGAAATATTCACTCATGAAAGTAAGTGAGTGAAAAAATTTGCTCTAAATGACAAAATAATTCGAAAAATTAACGAATGTAGAAAGCAGAGGAAAAAAACAAAGTGGTGTAGAAAGAGGTGCAAAAAGTAAGTGCAATGTAGTTGTTGATACATATGAGTTTCAGCAGGTGATTCTTCCCAGCCAGGTCCAGGTTGATAAATCTGTCAGCGGTGTGGCCTGGCTACACAGATCCAGGTTACTGTAGGACTTGACTCCGCTGCTCCCCAGCTGGCTTGGACGTCGTCCAGAACCTCATACTATAACCTGGACCCAGTCCAAGTCTCTGGTCTGTACTTAGCAGGCCTCAGCCCACACCCCTGCCACTAGTAGCCGGACGTCCTCTTGGCACTGTGCCCTGTAGTTATGGTCTCACTCTGTGCAGGGTTCTTGCCTTACATGATTGTGGTTGTAAACAGAAAGAAATGCAAGGATTTCCCAGTAAAGTAATAAATACATCCCTACCTACCTTTTCAGGATCTGCAGGAAATGCCTATTTTAGGTCCTGTTGCTAATTTCTACACATCTTACCTAACAAATACCCAGCTCCTTCATTGATGGAGTTTATCAAAATAATTCTTGTGAAGACCTGCAGGCGTCACAGAGCAAAAGTAAAGGAGTATGAAGTATTGTAAACAACTTAAGATAACTCAGCTGGTGCTTTGTTTGTTTTTTTAGGCATACTAGATGTTGCATGGCCTTGACACCACTTTTAGAGCCAAAGCATTGTAGTATCTTTGGAAGTCTGGTCACACTCTCATTTAACCTGTGGTGAGGTTCTGGACCTATTACTGTCCAAGTGGTCATGAGGCCGTCATGTGGTCCAGCTCATTGTGTTCTGGTGGTTTGCAGACTTTGGTCCTCACATGGGGGATATAAAGACGCTGCTGTTTTTTGTCTGGCTAGCGATACATGCATGCTTTCAATCTGAAGGCTGTGTTTCAGAACAGTTTATGCTGTGCAGTGATTTGTTATCCAACTGTGATACAATGGAGATCCAATGCTGCTATCGGAGCCCATCAGCTCAGTGCTGTGTGTAAGTCGATGCTACAGGCACACGGCTCATTTGCAGTGCAGAAGGACCTCTTGTGTAGAGAATTATCTGACAGCAAAGACAGTTCTGTAAGAGGGTGTGAAACTGAAAGAAGGGGCAGGCAACTCTCAACATGCAACATAACTTTATTGAATGTTGAACAGTTTTAACACAACTGTGAGCTGTGGTTTGAAGTTCTCTTCTCAAGTTGATTTTGATTTCATCTCAGATGTCAGCACATGTAAGAACACTATGACATTTAGGTTAATTAACTATGTCAATTATATTTTCCACATTTGGCAAAGCACACTGATCATTTTATTCAAAGATCGTTCTACAGTCTACATTATGTTGTAAAATGAATTGAGTCTGATGATCTTAATGAGTCTGTATCAGTCATGAATAGCATAGGCGTGCATATTTACAATTTCTGGGAGAAGGTTTAAAAAGTAAAGTAGAAGTTAATAGATGAGTTGATCACATCCATCATAGTGTCAAGGAAAGGTGTAAAAGAGGAGCTCAGAAAAGACAGTAGAGGTGTCTGGAAAATCCAACTGCTCTTACACAAGGTGGATGTAACTGATGCCACGTGAATCTGCTGTCTCGAAAAGCGCAGCGCTTTCTTACCATGTTGTTTCATGCAGCCACATAAACATGGAAAACTGGGTGATAAATATGACATCATTCAGGTTGCTTCAGGTTATGGAGGCAGCCTTCAGCCGCTGTAACACTGAGAAGGTTTCATAACTCTAAATGTGAACTTTATATAATTTTATGAGTGTTTTTGCTAATGTGGTTTTATAAGTAATGATCATCTCCTGTTTTGGTGTATGTCATATTTTTAATACAAGCTTATAATGGTCTATTTATCTTAGTTTATTTTATCTTGTATCTTTTATGAATAGTAGTATAGTCTGCACAGGCTCTGTCTTGCTATCAGCTTGTTCATAATTCATGAAGCGAATAAACACAATTCACTGTCACGATTAATATATATTTATTCTAATTATGATGGGCAAATGAAAACATTTCAGCTGATAAGCATCATTAAACTCATCAAAACAGCAGAAATCTTTTTCAGTCAGGGCAAACTTTCGCTGCACTAACTTGCAAAATTTGAAAGTAAGGACACATATCATTGAAAAGTTAATAGATTGATCAATCTTGGGTTGGAATTAAACAATAAGTAGTTTAAGCTTTAACAGTTTAGCATTTGAGTTGAAGTTAAAATATGTTTATATTATTTGCACAGTGAACTGTTTACTTATAAGTTTACAGGGGCACTGGTGGCCTGGCGGTCTGAGCGCCCTACATACAGAGGCTACAGTCCTTGTTGCAGGGGTCACTGGTTCAATTCCCGGCCTGTCCACCATTTCCTGCATGTCTTCCCCCACTCTCTACTCCCCATATTCCCTGTCTCTCTTCAGCTGTCCTATCAAATAAAGGCAAAAAGGCCAAAAATATAACTTATAAAAAAAAAGTTTACAAAAGTTATTATTTGTGTATTTATGATGTTGCAATCATTTCTGCAGCATCTTGTAGTTGGGACAAAAACATGTTGAATGTACTTCTGTGGTTCTGATTACATTAACCTGGAGCTTGGTCATCCTAAATGCCTCGTCCAAGCCTTTGATTGGTTGGTTCTGTGTCATGTGATTGAGTGACAAGGAAGTGTTGATGGGATGCCAATCAAGTGTGGCTACAGTGAAGTGCTCTTGAGAAAGTTATCCGTCTCCATCCTGTTTTTTCTTTTTAAAAGAGTGACCCAACCACCACACATTGAACTTGCACGTTGCGGTAGTATACGGTGTAAGTGTCCAAAGGTGAGGAGAAATATTTGATTGAATTAAAAACATTGTTTAATCTAGTTAAGTAGGCTTCAAATGAACTGATGTCATATCTATCACTTCTTGTCATGCATGGTATGACACGTGTGTCACTTTAAATATTTCTGATGCACCGAAATAAAAGAAGCAATGAAGCTCCTGTCCTTATCATTTCTAGAATTCATACAGCTCTTATTGTGGCTGAGACTGAAACACTTCCAGGTCATTTCATGCAGTTAGAAACCTTTCTTACCAAAGAGGACTATTTGATCAGACCTAAGTCTGCTGTTGCTATGATTAATGGGTTAGTGATTAAGTAGTGTACCTGCAAAAATGAGTGTATTTAACATTTAAAGCAGCAGTCAATTAAATCAATTTAAGACCGTTTTTACATTGAGAAATGGAAGATTCATATCCCTTTATTGATTCAGCTCTGAGTTTTATTCATTCCTTCATTCAACTATTACTGTTCTTCTCCCCATATATATATATTTTTTTTTCTTTATAAGCTTTAAAGGCCTTACAGTATGTCCATGTTTTATTTTCTATAAACTGACTGTTATCCTCAGGCAGCTCTAACTTTTCACAGTATCTATCTTTTTTAATATAAGGAGCCACAGTATGGGATAACGTGTCTGCTGCCATCCTGATTCAAACAATCATTAACTGTATTAATCGCAGAAGTCTCCTCACTGGTGACTCATGCATGAAAAGTATGTCAGCACTTATGGAAATTACAGGCATTCCCCAGCTTGTGAGAATCAGCAGCGGTGACATGAACATATTGCTTGTTTTTGTAAGGATTTTCACATTAGTTTGTGTCAAACACAAACACAACATAGAGAAATAGAATAACACATACACATCACAGCAGCTTAATCAGCAAACGAAACACTAATACTCTTGGATTATCCTTGAACTCTCTCACACGTCACACCTTTACAGGGATTTTCCAAGATCTGCTTTGGCCTCTTGAATCACACCTCTATTTATCTTGTCGTTTAAAGACCCCGTGACGAAACATCATTAATAAATCCAACTCTATTACTGCTTTTTTCAGACTGTTGTAGTTAGGGAAATTCTTTGATGACAGTATAAAACAGTGATGTCACTGTGAGATGGGCTGAACTGAAACAGATCTGTTCTTCAGTGTTGTTTTTCAGAGGAGATGACAAATTAACATCATTTTGCTGAGGTACTTTTTTAAAGCAAGTGAATCAAAATCTAATTAGGAGTTTTGGAATGTCTAGAAGAATGCTGAAAGATGACAAGCTGCTATGTTAATTTACCAAGTATAAATGTTTTTGTTTTCAGTTCCATAGCTTATACATCTACCTTCTGACTTTAATCCAGAAGAACTATTATGCCTTTAGAGTTCTCCTCCCTCCTCAGCCTACAACAAGTAGAATGTACAGTATACATTTGCCGAAATGTGAGCATGTTAGGTTGAAAAAATACTGAAACTGAAGTGTTTTAGCTTCCTATAGCAAGACTGTCTGGCATTTTAGGATGCATAGCATACAGCAGGCTTGTGATACGGGATGATGAGGATACGGGAACAGAGCAACTCTGAGCAAGGAGGGGACAGAAACGTATCTACCTATCTAATGGTCAGTGATATACTTAATTTACTTACTCATGCTAATGTCTTGTTTTAATAACTTTGTATGGCTTGTTGCGGCTGATGTTGTTCTGCACTCATTAGTTTTGCTACACCATTTCTAACAAGCCTTCTTACGCAGGGCTTAACTTCTGTGATAATGGGATCGTAAGTGAAAGTGTTGAGTTAATCCAGTTGTATGAAATCTTGATGTTGTGATCGCTTTCATTTAGAGTGATCATGGGATTACTATTAATGAGATTCGATTTGAAATTCGAAGAAAAAGGTCATAATTCTACGACAAAACAAGCATGTGTGTTTGCTGCTGGATCCTGTACACTGATTGGTTGATATATTGTCATCATCAGTCTTATATTTTGAAGGTTTGACTCTTTATATGAACGGGGCTTCATGTTACTGTTCATGTGACATGGTGAGAGAGGTTCTGATCATATCAGTTGTGCACAAGACAGTCCAGCTGCAGACCTCCACTCTCAGATCCCCTCCACCCTCAGAAGGAAGTAACGTCAGGATTAAGCCGGTTTGACCCCTCTCGGTTTTTCTGCGTTTTGGTTGCATTGAAGAAACAAAGTATAAAATGCAAGTCATCCATAACTCAACATAAATTGGTGGGCACCTCCGTTTGGTGAAATGATCTCGGATCGTTTTCATTTCCTCAAGAGACGGGATTGTTTAATTTGCGCTACAGTCCTATCACAATCTTTGTGTTTACATTCATTGTTGTTTTAACCGTAAAACGGGGATAGAGGTAGGATAAATTTAAGGTGTAAAGATTCACTGCAATATGATTAAATTAATATTATATTACAACACATGAAGGTAAAATACGTTCATTTAAGTCTGTTTCATGATAACTATTTTACGGTTATTTAGTTATAGTTATTTTTTATATGATGGTGATTAAATTGATTCCAACAGTCCAAAGCTAATGTTCTAATGCTACGATATCTAAACGTTTAAGACTTTGTTTTATGATAGGCAGGCATATTTTTTTTCATGTGCGATTTGTGTTAATGTTTCATGCACGATAGAGGAGGAGGAGCTGGAGGTGGAGGAGCCTATTAGACGGCTGAGACCGCAAAGGAGGATTAGATTTACGTCACTTCCATCCTACGATGGAGGGGAGCTTCCGGCTCACGTTGGAGGACCTGTTAAGCCGGCTGAGAGTGGAGGTCTGCACTTGGACCCCTCTCGTTGTGCAGGTCCCTGAGGCAGGGACACCGCCAGGGATTTTGGGCCCCATGAAAAAATATTACATTGGGCCCAATCACCAAAGGCCACAAGAACCCTGTGCTTTTTTACTGTATGGCTGGCAAAAAAAGAAGGATTCCCTGCACACAAGGTAACTGATTTGCCCCTTATTTTATTATGTTTTCATGGCTTCATCATGGAACCAAAATTAACATCTCATTGTGGACATCAAACTAGCAAACCACTCAAAGACTATACCAACCTTTCCTGGAGAAAGCTGGGTGACATACTGTCGCCCTTTCTTCTCTCTCTCTCTCTCCTCTCTCTCCTTTCTTTCCCTCCTTTTCTGGGACCCAGACTTTGCCTTTCCAGACATTTTAGCTGCCTTTAGCGCACTCTGTGCAACTTCTGTCTGACTGCTCGGCACAGCTGATTAGCGTGACTCAGGCTGGGCTGTAGCATTTCATGCCGATACAGGGGGGGATTAAAATGAATTTGTCCAAATAAAGTAGAGATCTCTGATATACATTTTATGAAGACAACAGGACCATTTTTTAAATTACCTTATTCTGAATTAAATATTAATTAATTCTTTTTTTTAATTATTATTATTTTCGGGCCCCCTGTCAGTCATGGGCCCTTAGAATCATCCTAACGTTTCCCTCCTATACTGCGCCAATGCCCTGAGGTGATGAGTCCTGGTTATTATTTTGCCAGCGTGCGCTGTTGTTTGTCTTGGCAAAAGTTTTCCAGTTGATTCCTCTGAGCAGGACGGTGCCTGTTTGAGATTGTTTGGCATTGAGTTCATTTATTTGGGTGATAGGCAGCTGATGTTTAACAAGTTAAACAAGGAAGCTCAATGGGCAGCTGTCCCACACACAGCTGAGGGATGCATTACTCTGTATGGATAGTTTTAGAATTAAGTCATTTGAATCAACTCTTTTTTTCTAGGATGCTTTTTGAACACAACCACAGGTATTTTATGCTCTACAAATCAGCAAGTGCAATCATAACGTATGCCTAGATTCATTTCCGAAGCTTTAAGATTTGGATTTTTGTCGATATGATTGTATGTTTAACAATCTTACGTCATAGATTCTTCAGAGGCCCTTGCTTCTTAAATGTAAGCTGTGTTAATTTAATAATTAGTTTTTCTTAACACTTCTGGCAAACAGGCAAATAAGTTTAAAGAAGGCTAGAATATCTACTTAATAGCTAATCAGTTTGGGGGATGTTTAGATTAAGAAAAAGTGAGATTACGGGGGCTTTGGCCTCACCTTCCATCCTGTTTTTATAATGTCAAAAACAGTTTTGTATGTAACATCTGTTTGTAAGTCAGTTCGTGTGGTGTCCTGACATCTTTAGTTTTAAAACTTTTTTTTTTATGTTTTATGTGAGTACCTGCCTTAGGACTATGGATGACATTTAGCTATTGTGCTAATTCCGGCATATTTACATAGAGGCATACTGTTGAAATGTTGATTAATGTGCATTGTCCTAATCAAATAAACTAAAATTAAATTAAATTATAAAAAAGTGTTATTGCAAAGGATAGTTAAAATAAAGTTAGCACTTGATATTCACCTCATAGTTAATATTATACAACACCTTCTTGTCTTGCTCATTCTGAAGTTCACCAGTTATGTACATGAACTACTATTTCACGTGCAATTGACTTTGCTATCTGCAATACATGTAACAGAGGGGAGGAGTGATGGGAGTCAGTAATTGAATGGGTGAGGAGCATTGGGTAAGGAAAAGATAGAGTCGGTGAGTGAGGGAAACAAAGAAGCGGGTCAGGGGGAAGTCAGCAAATGTCAGCACATCCAAATCAGATGCGGGGCCCTCACCCATGACCTTGGCACAGTCGGATTTTTCAGTTCTGAAAACAGAATGTGTCTCGGTGAAAAGAAGAGAAATAGTCTGTCCTCATAGCATAACTATGACTCACTGTGATTTACCTTGATGCTCTTGTTTGTCTTTTTTTCGGGCGTTGAAAATTCAGGAAAAGTTTCCCCTTCTGTTTGATTACAAAACACATGTAGGTGTTATACTTGAGCTTATTTAGAAGAGAAAAGTTAAAACTAGATGTATTTAAATGATTTCAGTGCACATAGTTTCTTTGCTCCCTTTTTTAGATGCAGCAGTATTTCATTAGCACCCTCTTCACTCTGTGTGTTGTGTGTAAATGTATCATCACTTTGTCGATAATTCTACATTTGTCATTCATGCGGTATGAGTTTGAAGCAATAATTGATGTTGGTGTTGTCTGTGCTATTTTTTTTTAGACTCAAACCTGTCAGCGATTATTTATAGGACATTTATAACAACTGTTATTCAGTGTAGATTTAAGGCTTTATCAGCTCAAAGCAAATAACATTAAGGCTTTTTTGAGAGGTTCAATGACTACATCTGTGCTACTCATAGAGCTGTAAAGTCATGTTTATTTAAAAAAATCTGTCACTCAGTTACCATAATGTGATGCCGTGGGGAGAAGCACCAAGAATACAGAACACCTCTCTATTACATAAGTTTAGATTATTTAGTTTATTTGTTTGTTTTATTATATATAAGGGACCACGCACAACACAACTGCTGAGTCAGAGTTAGCTAAAAAAAAGAAGCTAATTTACAATATATGAAGAGCTAATTTGCAAAAACAGATAACTCTGTTTTCAATAAATCTTCAAAAAAATATTTCTTTTTGTTATAGATTCCTAATAAAGTTACATTTTCAAGATACCTCTGATTAGTAAAGTCATTTTGACTTAGTCAAAGCCACCCAACCTCAGTTGATTGATCATTTCTAGTAATAGAAAAAATATGTTTTTTGAAACATTTTTAAAATTTTCGAAAGTGAGTTAACTTTTTTTGCAAATTAACTCCTCATATTTATATTATGATGCTTATAAGATGTGTTTTTGTCTGGAATCATTGTTTGAGATAATGTACTTCATGCTATAAAGCACAGCATGCACATTATGCTATACTTTAATGTGACATGAAAGCACTATGAAGAAAAGGCTTCGCACATCATGGGACAGGTGCATAGGAAAGGAGTGAGAGAGAAGCTCATAAAGTTAAAGTTATGTTATTATTAACATCTAGGGCCTAACCATTGACATTTACAATTTTTTGTAAGTTTGATAGGGTGCAGGATGCTTGTAACTTTTATACAAAAGCACTCATAGGCAGCGCCAGGGAGGAGCTTGTGTGTGCTCAAGCTACCCTTGTAATAGGCATAGCACCCTCACAGCACCCCAAAGAAATTTCTGAGGATTAATACAATTTTTTATATAGTTCTGTTAACATGTGAGTCTTATTTCAATTTAAGTCAAGACATCAAAAATATCTCTTTTTTCCCCTAAAAAATACAATGAAAAAACCTTTTTCGTTTTTCAGCCAATTGCGCAGCAAGCATTAAACCTTTGACCCTACGTACGCTGACTTTGTGCTTTAGCACCAGATTTTGCTTGTGTAGCGACAGTGTGTATTGTAATGAATCATTTTGTCCACGCAGTTAAAAACAGCAAAGGAGAGAGATGGTGGTGATCCAGGTAAGGCTTATTCAGGAGCTGTTTTATGTGGCTGAGTGTCAGTCACTGAATGGGACTAAGAAAAGTCTGAGGATGGGTACAAGGGAGGAAACCCAGATTTTTTGTTGAGGAATCAGCCAAAGACATTCGTGATCATCCCCTTGAGTGTCCAAGTTCCTCAATAATACCCACGCATTCGCGGTCAACCATAACAACAGACATTATTATGAAGGCATCAATTGGTGCGTATTTTCCTGGCTGCGGTGCCTAAATTCAATGCATTTGGTGCTTGAGGCACATGATTAGAATTCCCGGAGGCCATCTTATTCCTATTGGTTGCTCATTAATATAATGATGAAGAATGGAATACTGTTGATTTTGTTGGATCTCAGGCCCTGTCACTGGCTCAGTTGTGCAGTGCATAATTCTATATCCAAAATATTGTTTGTTCACCTTCAGCTGAAACTTCCACCTTTTTGTTTTTCATAGAAGACATTATAAATGTCACGGGACATGCATTTATGCACCCGTCTGTGAGCGACTGTGCATGTGAGGTCTTGATCTCAATGGGTCTCATTTGGTTAAATAAAAAACAATTTAAAAAAATGTGTGCACAACGGTACGTTTGTGCATAGGAGCTTTTGTGTCCATAGGTGCATTTATGTGCATGTGTTGGCAGAACATTTATTGAAATATCTAATATTTGAGAGCAATATCACTGTTAAAATTAGCATCCACAAAGCACCAGCAAAAAAAAATGTCTGGCAGCGCCACGGAAAGCCCTGTACCTTTTCTGGACATATCACCAATACATAATCAGAATATGACTCTTGTTCGTGTTAACATTTTGCCAAGAGGAGAAGCGTACTCTCAGCAAGCAGACCATTATGTTTGGTTTAGCAAATATTAAACCAATCAGCATGCTTCCTGTGAATCTCCAAACTAGACACATTGTCAATATCAGACACATAAATTGAAAATATAACACCAAGGTTTTGTATATTTGTTGAGGGGATTTCGGGGGTAAAGTGGTTTGTTTCCGTTGTGCAAAGCTAGGTTAAATGGCTCTGGTGTCAGTTTTACTATTCAACTAGGATTTCCCAAAATGATGCAGATCCCACAGATTTCCAACATTTCCTTTGTGCAAACATGAAAATGATCACATCTGGCCATATCAGTTCGACCATGGATTTTTTGGAGCAGTGCTTTGGTGTTTTTCCAGTTGGATTTGAATGTGTTTATTAGAGATTGTAATCACACCATTAAGGCCAAGTGATATTGCCAGTTGTTAATGATGCAAACATCCAGTAGATACTTATCAAAGCAAATATTGTAATAGCAAAAATAATTCTACTAAATAAACAGAGCTTTCTCCAGATTGCAGATAGATTCTTAATGATGAAGTTAATTAAGCATCTTTGTAAACATTTTGATGAGCTACCAGGAAAATCAATGGGCAAATAAAGAAATAATGTGAGGTTAAGTGTCTCTAATCAAACTGTGCTACCATCAACACTGATTAAACAATCAGCCTCAAACAATGAACCCTTTGAGAATCTTTAAAAAAACACCTCTTATTATTTTCATTTACGACTTGAAATTACATATACAGTACAATGAGGTTGAAGCACCAAGGCCACACTGGATGACTAAACTTTGGTGATTTTGGCTCTGCCGTAAGATTTTAGTCTAGAAGCCTAACCAAACCATGTTTTGAGTAATGTTTGTCACATTGTATTCCATGTTGATCATTTTCCACAAGCCCACACAACTACAGTGCCTGATTTATGAGCACCTTTCCACACCCTTATAGAAGCCCTTGGAGAGGAATATTCATGGATATGTGCAGAGGTCAGTTTTCAGCCTTTATTGCCCAGGTAAAGAAAACACATTGAAGAATGTTTCAGGCCTGGATGATTGTCAGCTCTCACAGTAGCTTGAAGACAAAACAGGAAGACCCCTGGTGGTTTTTTATTAGCAGGAACCACTGTATAAAACACACTGTATAAGCCTGCTGGATCCTATGTGCTGATTGGCTGGCATGTTGTCATCACCAATCTAATACTCTGGGATTTAACTCTTAGGGCCCCATGCTACTGTTCATATGACCTGGTGAGAGAGGTTTTGATCATATCAGCTGTACAGGAATCTGGGCTGATGTCTAGCTGGATATCACTTTACCAGAGTACTGCTGTTTGTTTTGGCAAAAGTTTCCCATCTGAGTTTTCTGGACAGGACTCAGCCTGTTTGAGATTGTTCGGTATTCAGTTCTGTTCATTTGCCTGACAGGCAGCTGATGCCAAACAAGCCAAACAAGGAAGCTCAACAAGGCAGACATGGGCAGCTGTCCCACACACAGCTGGGGGGGACATTATTCTGTATGGACACGGTCCACAGCACAGCCTGGTACTAATGACGGGGTAACAGGAACATTACAGAGATGTTCAAGCCCAATGATGAGATATTAAGCAGTCCGATTAGCTCAAGTTGCCATTATGTCTCCACTTTCCGTTCATTTTCCAGTGGTAAAGAAAATCCAGACTTTATAAGAGGTATTGAAAGGCTAATAGCTATGTCTGAACGGCCAAGATTATATGATTCTTTGCAGCTACTTAAGACAGTAGCATGAAATTCTGTCTTCGAAACCTATTGGTATTATGAATGTTTACAATATAAAGTATTGTATGCATTTGTACACAAGTATCAGAAGCGGCCAAATTTTTAGAGGTAGGAAAGTTGCACAGCAGAAACAAAAGCACCAAGGCACACAGTGTCTCTTGGACTATTTGATGTCTTACTTAAAGCCAGATGTGCATAGATCTGAAGAGATCTGCAAAATCCCATATTTCCTCTGATAAGTATTTATACATCTGCTAAGCACTTGTCTGAAGCAATGACAATAATTTTTCAAGATGTATGGAATTCATAATGCAACATTTATGACATGATATGTTGATGTTTTAATTAATGTCCATGATTCAAAGTGGGTAACATCAGTCATAGTGAAGGAAGTATAGAGCTTTGACCACTCTGCGACTGGTAAGCTTTTTAAGATCATCATCTCTGAAGAGAGATAGATTTAAATGATATAAGCTGTCTTTAATTTAATTTGCAGTCATTTGTTGAAGTTTAACTCTGGGTATGTGGAAAGAAAATATTTAAAGTGATAACAGGTAGCCCACTGTCTTTGCTCATTTTTCATCTCAATTTCAGGGGTAGAGCCAAGACACACACATCAACCACGGTGCCGGACTCAGTGAAGGAAACCCAGACCTGAATATATGGGTAGAGTTCTCCATCCCAAAAAAGCAGAACAGTTCTGATATAAAGTGTTTTAATATGACATTTTAAGCTTTTCTTAGTCACCTCAATTTCACATAAACACTTTTTTGGGGGGGGGGGGGAAACTTGTAAAAAAACAAAACAACGTTCCATTATTTTTTCAAATCATCAATATGTGTTGTATGTAACTTAACAAATGACAGAACAAAGCCTTTTTACAAGCACAGTCCCACCACAGAGCCATGAGTAGGTGCTGAAATCCCATGTTAGGAGGCAGGAGGTCATGCTTGTTATTTCTAAGAGATCAGCCCCAGTGTTTCTGAGGCCTCACTGATGTCTTTTATATAGTGCAGACAGGCCCCCCTGGTTTTACAAGAGCCCCTTGCACCAAGACTGCACTTGTCAGCTCAACCCTTCCAGAGCACTGGGCCTCTGAGATAGGGCCGTGATGGGCCTCACAGGTCTGTGACATTTTGTTTTTCAAATAGTTAGAATTATTTATGTCTCTGTAGCGAGTCTGATGGTGTGATGGACAGGGCATATACGCCAAACACTCAGTGCACTTCCTGACTGCCTCTGTGTAACCGAGGTTTTGGTGGAGGCTGTTTAAAATCATAGAGACGAAAGCATGGGATCCTGGTTGAAAAAGGCTGGTTTCTTTAACTATGATAGATGGTCAAAGTCAAATGCATCTTCCGCTGTGAAGCTTAGGAGGAAAATGCAAATAAGGGCTCATCTGGTTTTTGTTCTATAACTTTCTGTGTCTAAAACAACCTGGTGGCAACAAAGAACAGCATTAAAAATTGCTCAATAGAGCTAATAAATCTTCAGCTGATGATCTCATTTACTTTTTATGATGCATACAGACATTAGTGTAAATTTCAGTCTGTTTGATGACCAGTAAAAAGTCCTCACAGGAGGTTTAAGTGGCAAAAGTGGCACCTTTCTCTAACGGCCAATTTCTCTCCCATAATGTCAAGACCGCTGTGGAAAGACTAGGCAGAGCTACCACCAGGATACGATGCTGTGCCCAGGATGGAAAAAGGTCTGGCTGGACCCATCCTAATTATTAACTGAGGCTATACCAACCACAAATGTCTTTAAGCAGCTATAAACTAAGTGTGCATGCAAGGTCCTGCTGTGAGAGATATTCTAGGTGGATCATTTGCGAGTTGGGAGGCAAAACTTGTGCTTTGAGTGTCTTAATTCCTGCTAAAGGACATATTTTAAGTATATTCTTTAAGTATCTTTACAACTATTTACCAAAAGAAGTCAATATGCCTAGTTGTGCATGAATCAAATCTTCAAAACTTGTAATTTGAGGTATGCAGTTGTAACCCTTGAGATGTCTTGCTATTGTTTTGTGTTGGGATGGGAATTCTATAAGAAGCTAAAGCATTACAGCGCAACTTGTAATCGCTTTGAACAGAGTTGTGTGTTGCATTTTAGAAAATCTTGTGAATTATTTCACAACTGGCTCTCACATGACAGTATGTCATGTTGCTGAGCAATCATCCTGAATCAACCAAATAATCTTGTATTATTTCACCTGTGTAATTTAACTGTCAAAATGTCCTCTGTAGTGCCAACTTCTTCTTTGAACAGGTGACATTAGAACCTTTCTTCAGACACCTACTGCTGCGTTTCAATGTCTACATCATGATCTGTTTTTTGGCACCTTTAATTTTTTTCAACTTCATCTTCCAGTCTTCCACAAGTACCATTTACTCATATTAGTCTTCAACAGTAACAGCAACACTGCAAGTTGACACAGCACAGTGAGCAGTTTACTTTGGAGTTTCACACTAAAAATGTCTTCAAATGTGCCGCCAAATAATCTGAACTGTGGTCTAGTTACTATAAATGTCAGCGCTGCAGTGTGGCTGAACTTTTTGTATGAACATTAGTCATATTTAACATAAAACATAAAATGTAATGAAAGAAATTAATCACCTGCTTTAATCAAACAGGACATGTACAGTTAGAAGCGAAGCAAAAGAAAATAAAGCCAAAATGCTCCCGTGTCATTTCCAGGAATGGGTCTAACAATCTGACGTTATTAGTTTGCTACTTTACATCTCTGCTGCCAAGCTTCTGTTTTGGAGGAGGGGTTCTTACAATGAAAGCATCACTATATACAACAATAATGGTATCGCACTGGATCAAAATAGTTGGTATTTCGATGCCTGACTTGTCCTCCTGTGATCTATCACATGCTGGCGTCGCGCTCAGACAGACTGTTTGTGTTAAACAACTCTTAAATGTTTTAATTATTGTTTCCTCGCCACAATTTCCAGTTCGGTTGCTCTTCTTTAATTTCTCACAGCACATACCTGTCACCGCTTCAGAACAAATTCCAACGAGGGAAGATAAGATCATGTATATTCTGCATCATCACCGGGGTGCGCTTGATAGTGTAACCAGAGGCATCGATGCTATCAGGAGCTGTGGTGAAGACGACTCCCAACTTTGGCAAAAGTTGAGAGGATTTGTGGTGGGGTGTGCAGACAAGCAGCATCATCTCTCTCTCTGTGTGTCTCTCTCTCTGTCTCTCTTGCCGCACACACACACACCTGCTCATCAGATATTTTAATCCCTTCTCTTTTTAAATGAACACACGCCTGCGTATGCTCCGCCATGCACGGACAGAAACGCACACACACACACATGCACACAATAATTGTCTTGTTGATTATAGTGTAGTGGATGTGGTAGAGGTGGTAGTTGTCGGTCTTTGTCCGACTTTTAAGTAGCGGCACTGTTGGAGTTGTGGGTGGGCTTGCAAGATTGTCGTGCTTGGCAGATAGTAATTTGGGGTTGAGTGTGTGGTTAGTATCGGGGTAAGGATGTAAAATATGGCTGCTGTCGGTTTGAATGAGCGGAAGTCTGTAGCTCAGGCCATCTCTTCGACTGTCTACTGCAGATTACAAAGCTCTGCAGTTTCCTTCTCTTGTCACTTTTCCCTTTTTCCCTCTTCCTGCTTTAGTTTGTGTTCTTTTGAGGAAATAAGAAGAACAAATAAAAGCGGATACTGAGAGACAGACTGAGAGACAGACAGAGCTTGAGAGGAGGGAACAGGACAGGGCAGGATCCAGGGAGAGCCAGTGTTTGAAGTTAAACAAAACTGGTCCATATCCTGAGGAAGTGACTGTTGCCAAAGACAGGGATAAAGACAGGACTGTTGCTCGTGGTCTGCAAGTGCACATGATTACATGTGTACTCTATGTGTGTGTCCGTGCACATTCATTTCAAGTGTTTCTGTTTGATAATACCACCATCCTAAAACACAAACCCATATTTCACTATGCTACCATGGCTTAATTTTTATTCCCCTGCTTCCCCTTGCCCTAGCAGCCTATCATGCCCTCTGCCCAGCCCTCCACTTACCCCTGAAGGTAACAAATTAAGCTCTCTGAAGGTCTGCATTCAGCCTGAAGCCCAGCGGGGTGTTTTTCTTTTCTCCAGGTCCATAAATGAGGAGCTGATTGGGTGCTAACAAGGAGCACTTTATGGATTTCAGATAACATCTCTGTGCCTGAGTAATAGACTCAAGGTCTCCAGGGTCATATTAGTGAGATGAATAATTTGAGATTGTATGTGTTATGGTCTGCAAGTTCTCTTTTCCTTCTATCTCTGTGAGGACTACTTATAGGCTGTGAAAATTAGTCATTTGAGTCAGAGAGTAAATGTTTGTAAGTGTTTAACTGTCCTATTTTGTTTTGTTTTTTTATTCAAGATTAGAATGTGATTAAGTAAAAGGTGTGAGAGAGTTACTTATGTGGTTATTAAGATGATGGGGGTTAAGGTTTGAGCTCTGTAAAATTAGAGTCCTCACAAGTATAGCATTTGTTTGTGTCTGTGAACCAACATTTCTGACATAGGTTCAGTGAGTTCAAGTTTCCCCCTCCTGTGCATGCTAACAAGACTGATAAGCTTAAATGTAAATACTTGTGGTTTCAGGCGTTTGCATGCCTGCATGTGTGTGTAAACATATTGGGACATATTGTGAATACTGAAGGTGTGCAGAGCAGTATTGACTTAGCAATAATGATACACAGAGATGGATTCCCACAGCCTTTGAGACAAAGTTTGCCCCGCTTAGGGCACAACACAATCAGAGATTACACATCAGTGTGAAGGTGGTTGTATGGAGTGTGTGGGTGTGTGTATGTGTGCACTCCCACCTCAGCCTGCAGAAGTCTAGACTCTCTAACAGCACTGTTGTGGAACAGCTAATCAACGCAGCTGATGAAGCGGTGGGAATAGAAAAGGGTAGGGAGGATAAAGGCCGCGCAGAGAGATAAAGAATGAGAGACAAAGAGAACCCCTAGAAAAGGAGAGAGCTGTAGTGAAGTCAATGAGGCATGCAGTAACTGCCTACATTACGTATGCGTTAAAGATTATCTGTCTTGGAATGATTATCGACTTGCCTGTAGATATTCAAGTAGGGATCAGTGCGGTTTGGGTATGATGTGAGTGGTGAAACCAGTGAGATGGCTATCCAACAGGACGTGCCTTTCAAGCAACAAGTGAAAACATTTTACAACTGAATTAGATGTCTTTGGTTCCTTTCAGAGGATAGCATGATGAATATACCCAAGGCCAACTGCCAGTCCCTATTGACTCTTCTCCCTCTTATTCTAAAAAGTCTTTGTTTTCGGACCAATTTCATACAGGTTTGGAAAGCTTTCAAACCAAGGACCACATGCCTGACTAGCTGGATAAAAGAAAAATGACATCTCAAAACCACATCTGATAACTGAATGCAAATCTGTTAAATGGCAGGAATATTGCATATGTGATGTGCTTGGGGTTGTGGATTCTATATGTTTGAATGTTCTTGTATGTGCTGTCTTGGGTTTGACCTTTCTCTCACCATATTTTCCCCTCTCTATAAGCGCTCTACTGTCTGCTGTGACTCAGACACTTGGAGAGAATGATAGATAATGTCCTGTTTGTAAAGTAATTATGCAGTTCAACTGTTTCTCATTCATAAAAAGTTGCTTTCTGACCCACTTTTGGTTACATATTTATGGGCAAAGACATTTTCTTTGGCACTGGACTGCAAAGCTTTTTAGGGTGTGTGTTTTTGTTCAGGAAGTAACTTTTCATCCTCATGTGCCCTCAGAGATTCATCTGTTTTGCGATTTGTCTGACACACACGAGATCGTTCCTCAATTCTCTGGCTCACATGGAAACCTCAGCTGTTCAGAGTATTAAGCATTACACACCTGTTTAGTTGCATGGATTTCTTCTGCATCTACGGAAATAGTTGGTGCAGAGATCAGCGGATAACGGCATCAAAGGACTGACCAGTGACGAATTAACAGCAACAGTATTTTTGTTCTGGTCTGCACCCTGCTGGAACAGCAATGCAGTCTGGTTTTGACTCTGTGTTTATGATTTTGGCTATGTGGGTTGTGTGTTTGTGTCTGGACAACAGCAGGGCCTGGAGGCTTTGAGCGTGATAGAGAGGTTAACCAAAGCATAGCCAGAGGGCTGCAGTCTGGGTTTGTGGATGCGGGTGTTGCAATGGTTTTTGTTATCTGGACTTAGAGCCTGAAAGCTCACGAGAAGCAGCCCTAGCTCTTGGGGAGATTGGTGATATGTGTGATGTGGGACTGTTTGCCCATATGTATGACAAGGAGAAGAGTCAGGGACAGTTACAAGGTATCTGGGAGCTCCAGACGAACATAAAAAACATTAACAAATACCATGATGGAGCTGTAATGACTCCAGTCTGTTCATAGCTTGCACAATAAGCTGAAACACACTGAAACAGACGTGCAGTGGTATGAATTTGCACAGGGAGGAAGGACTTCAAACTGTCTGAATTAAAGGTTTAATGAGATGCGTGTTTGTGTGTGAAGGTTTCCAGGGGGAATATCGGAACACATTGAGAATGCAATCAATGGCCCATGCCTGTGATTTTACTGGTCCACATGGGGTGCCAATGCTACAGAGAGGCCATGGCTGGATCATGCTGAGGGAACACCTTTAGGCCATTAAAAGCCTTTTATTCCCCAGACAGTGTTGAGTCACTGCTGGTTCATTTGAAGGATAACAGTCACGATTCATGATGAGTCAAACTGACTCTGCTTGGGTGAGATGTCTATGAATAGTCTGATGAAGTAGTTGGGAAAGTCTGTAACATTTCTCCTTGTTTTTGCCTTCTGGTATGTTCCTTTGTATTCACTCTGCTTGATTCAGCTCTATATAATTGCATTGATTAAACAGGTTCTGCTTTGTGCTCAGGATCAGAGAACAGAGGGAGGGTGGGACTGACAATCTGGCATGGTGGATGAGAAGTGGGGACATCTGGTAGGGTCGTTTATTTACCCAGGCAGGAAGTGACAAACTGTTTTCTTTCATCTGTTGGCTTTACTGGTTTATTTGTTTAATCAATACTTTAATCCCAGACCTCTTTCATTGTATCAATGTTTTCCTTTTTCCATTCCAGTTTCTTTTGTGATGAGAGGTGCTGCAACATAACTCATTTTCTAATTGAATGTTATCTGGTCACTTTGAAGGACTGTCGAACAGCATTCCTGGGTTTACAGTTAGATTACAACAAATGAATCGCTGGTTAAGGTTAGTGAAAAATCATAGTTTCAGTAGAAATTTAAATAAAAAGATGCCTTTAGTCTGAGGTAACTGTTGACGTAGTCATTGAAAATGGCATGCACAGCAATGGGAAGTCAGTTACCTCAGAGATTGCCTATTCTAGTGGAAAAAACAAAATACATACTTAGTAAACAGTTTGGTGACAATATCAACATTTTTTCAAGGTGAGTGACTTTTATTATTTTAATAGACACTCATAGGGATAACAATAACACATATCTTGTTGTAACTAGTTTCATTTGAACATCATTTCAATGAGCTCTTTTCAATGAATCATTTCCCATTAGAGATGAGTCATGAACTTGAAAGATCTTCTAAATTGATAATGGTTAAGAGACATCAATATCAACCACAGTTTGACAGTAAAATATTGCGGTAAAGGTGCTTACAGACGGTGATGGGTGTGTCTTTGTCTTTAATAAACCTGATTCATTTTCCATGACAAACCATGTCTGCCAGTGAATTTGGTTAAGCATTGGGTTCATGCCTAACCCAATGATTTATCATTTTTAAACAGTCAGACCTTACAGAAAGAAAATTATGTTTGTAGAAATGCTAGTATGTGTGTTTATGGGTGTGTGTGTTTGTGCGTGTGCGTGAGTCACCAGTAGACATAAGTTGATTATTAAAGGTCATAAGGATGATAACTGACCTGATCCTTTAGACTTTGATGTCCTCCAAACAGACATGAATGAATGAATGCCATGAATGTCTACAACAGAAGACACACACATGGTTTTGTTTAGACTTCATTGTGTGTCTTTCTAGGCAGACATGTCATCACAAAGACACACATACATGATACATTTTTGATTGAAAATGCACATCCACACAAATCTTAAATATATACGATGACTACAATAACAGTACTTTTTAGCTTTGTTCTGACCTAGATTTTTATTTCACAAAATAAAAGGTTGAAATTACATGCTCAGTTTTTAGCTGAAGGCCTTTTCTTCCTCCAGGCATTTTGAGTTATCACAGTTAGGAAAGCACAGGTGGAATTAATAACATAAGTGGTGGCTCTGTTCCATTGTTGTGTCCCAGTGAGTCGTGTCAGTGAGCCAGCATGCAGCGAGCCAGGAGCCTGACACTAACACACCCAAATGAAGTACTGCGATTATTAATGTTATTTGTTACACCTGCTCCTCTCCTGTTACGGGTTTTCAGACTGTCTGCTGTTAAAAAAAAGGCATTAAGTCACACAATCCTGTTGTGGTGGAAAAACATGATGTTGGCATTATCTCTTCTTAACATGATATATGAGCTTCAGAGTTCATGCTCTCTCCATAATAAGAGTGTTTGTGTTTCCTCACACAATCATAAATCTAGAACAACAAATGAGACAAAGAGACAAGAGTAATTAGACTCTTCTGAATAGAGCGGTAATCCAAATCTTCTTCGCATGATATCAGCCAAGTGAAAAACGTGTGCAGCTGTTACTCAGCCTGTTGATCTGTTCTTCTTCTTCTTCTTTTTTTTTTTTTTTTTTGTGCCTGGGTCCCACATAACTGAGCCGGAGCCTGAACCCTGAGAGTCCCCCAGCTCTCACAGTGACTGTTTAGATTAAGCATAGCACTATTTGGCCTTCAGAATGCCGCCACACTCATGCAGGGCTTTCCCCTGCCGAATTCATTGAGAAATGTTTACCTTCACACTCTAACAGGCTGGGGTGGTCCCAGAGCACAGGGTCAATGGGCATGAGTTGCAAGTGCTCAGCTGTGTATATACACTGAAGTAAACTCCAAAACACAAAAGTGCAGAGGTGTTATATTGACTTCATACATCAATATGTGAGGGGAAAAAAGAAGGAAAAACTGAGAAAGCAAAAAAAAAAAAAAAAAAAATTACGGTTAGATTCCAAATTATTGTCTAGATTTAACTGTTCACCATTACACATTCCTTTGCAACGAAAGTTGTATTTCATATTGAAACTTAGGTATGTGACACAATATGTGGCACAGATGTTGGAGATCTCCTTTTGAATGTGAACAAACCCATTTTTTTATGTTTAACTGTACTTTTATTTGTGGGAAGGTATTGGAGTCCACATCAGAGACTATACTTCAGAGAATATTTTATGATCTTGCCATTACTCTTTACACAGCATAATCATTTCTATATGTAATCAATTTATGTATGATTCCATCTTCCATCCATTATCTATACAGCCTATTTCATTTATGGTCGTGTGGTGACTGTAATCTGAAGCTTGCCTTTCGTTAGTAATTATGCAAGTTTGGAATTTTTCTGAATGACTATTGAACAGGATCCAACTGCAGCTTAATAACATGGGAATGTTTACATGTAGTCCAACTTGGCCAACATTTAAGATAACCACGTCTCTTTTCTTTCCCAGCGCGAATCATCAAAAGAGGTCATGAACTACACTCTTCTGTCTGGTTTAGGCTTGCATGGCATGTTTAATGTAAAGCTTGAACTAATGCTGCAAGCCCTACTTCCCCCTTTTTGGGACCTCCTCCCAAAGCCCAAGACTTGTATGGTAGCATAATTGATGACTCTTGATTGCCTATTAGTGTAAAAGGCTGTCTGTCAGTCACACCTGTGATTGGCTGGCGACTTGGGGTGTATCCCACCCCTTGTCAAACACTGGTTTTACTTTGTTAATGTCTGAGATTTTAATTAGTTTGTTTGTTCATGTCTGATTTTGACTTCTCCTCTATGGAAATGCTCACTCATTGAACATTTGGTCTTAGTCATTGGTTGATGACCAACTCTTTGTAAAGTCTCATGGGGGGTGTTGTAGCTGTGTGAGTCATGAGCCGTGGGAATGAACATGGTGTGAAGCCCATTCTAAGTCAGCAAATGTCCACATACAAGTCTGTTATTCTCTACAGGGTTGCTGAGCTCATCTACTCTCACCAATGACATGTGAAGTACATTATAAATACAACTTACACACACATGCATGCACACGGCTGTTTAGAATAAGCAGTCTTGCAAGTTTCCACAGACACAACACGAATCAGTCTATTACTCACAGAGCTCTCTCTTTTGTTCTTTGGGTCTTTTTCTCTTATTCTCTTTAACTCTGTTCAGGTTGAGGCCACATGTGCATTGGCGGGGCTTTGAACCTGTGTAGGATTAAGCGTGTCTGTCTGGCTGGATTCATCTGAAAACAGGGCATTGTGCTGCTCTGGCATCCAACTGCCTTTGCTCTTCAGTCAAAAGCTGTTTTCCTTTGAAAATCTTCATGCAAAAAATGTATGTAGTTAAAACTAAACACCAATGGAGTCAAAGAAATGTATTACATTTTCACCCAATGAATTAAATCAAGAAACTCGACAGGGAAATACAGTCGATGGTAAATATGTTAAAACATGTGTCTTGTAATCACAGACATTCCCCCATGATCCCATTTAATTTATCCAAGAGAACCTTTTTTATTATAATTTTAAGGACTGAGAGAAGGATCATTGGTATAAATGTTTGGGAGGCAGGGCATCTAAACCCCAGTGATAGCTCATATTTTAATAAAAGACATTAACAAGCTCCGACCTCTCAGGTCCTTAGACAGTTAATTCCTCATGCTGGGACTGTAGTGGCTCAAGGTAGCCTGCTGAAGGTCTTTGCCGATCCATAGGAACAACTCAGGAACAACTACAAGGACCAGAGAGATCTTATTTTGACATATCTCAGGACCATGTCAAACAAGCTGCCTATAGACCAAGACTACTAAGCGATTTGAAGACAAATAAAGTCCTCTTAGAGTCCCCTCTAAGTGTAACCGGTAGCTATTTGAAGCATCCCTGTGACTATTTTTGTTCAACCAGGGGAGAGCATTAAACTATGGGAGTGAAAGGAAGGTATTTCTGAAATATTTTTCAAGTTGTAAAAGACATGTGTGATAGCACTCTTGATAAAAGTGCAGCTTATATGGATTTAGAGAGGTTTGCTTCTCCGTCAGTGCCTCTGAGCTAATAATGAAGCTGAATCATCATTCATTAATGCCTTACATACACTTCATCAAGACTCATAGGGTTTGTGTCACAAAAAAAAGACACAGCATTATAGAGTTGGGTATCATCAGTGTAGAAGTTGAAACCATTGCCCCGTGATGACACTCAGATTGCTAGTCACATGCTGTGTGTTTATTTGAATGCAGTACTTCGACGTATATAGCTTTTTTGTGTGTTGGACTTTGGCATCATCTTTAAGAGGAGAATCCCAAATTGTCCATGCCAAATCTGACATGTTGTAATTTTATTTATTCATCAAACTCAAAATATTGATCCCCAAAGGGAAATTTGGATAGTACCATTTCTCTGACAGAGTATAGGCCCCAAAACACAACAAAAAAAGCACTGGCCACCACAGACTTGTAGAATATTCTTAGCATGGTCCTGCAGATGTCAAAGGACTTCAGCTTCCTTTCAGGCATTTCAGGCCCTTCATATAGACGGCTTCAGAGTTTTTGAGCAGTGCAGTTGAGCAGGAAGGTGATAGCATCCTCAACCCTGAGGCTAGTTGCTGAACTGGAAGGGAACCAAGTGGGGCCTAAGCTGTTCCATGACGAATCTCGAAAGGTCTTCATGATGTGGGGTGTTTTTGCCACTGGTCTGTATTCCTTTGGGCTGCAGAGACATAGCATTTTTGCCACAAAGGACAAGGCACATAGTCTTTTAAAACAGAGTCCTTTGAGACCCAGCGAAGAACTCCACTGAGCTCGAGTGCACAGGCTTTATGCACTTAGTGGCCACCAGCTTCAGGGCCTGCAGCTTTGCCGTGAAGTCTCATCAGCTGTCTTCCAACAGGAAATGCTGACTGTCAGCCTCTCTTGCATACTTCATAGATGAAAACAGATCAAAACTTGCATTGTTTCCATTTAATTTAGTAGTAATCCTTTTTATTGAACAAACGGGCCAGGTCTAGCCACACACAGTGGGATATATAGTCAGATCACGCATCTCTGTTAATTCTTTCCATGAGTTATGAGAAGGCCTTTCATGGTAAACCTCTCCAAGTTTATAAAGAGTAAACAGTAAACATTATGACGAAAGAAATAAAACTATAATAAAATCACTTTGGGGAAGTTTAAACTATGTTCTCTTGTTATTTTCTTATTTCCATCTGCATGTGGAAACAACTCCAATATCAAAGGCAATCACAAAGAAAACAAAAATATAGAGTTCGCAAAATAACCTCAGAAATGCCTAATTCCTTTTTCCAAAACCACAGATTGACATTTTATGAAATGATTTTACTATAATGCGCTCTCTTCTTGTTTATAGGTGGCATATTCAATTCACGCAAAGGCTGACCGACAAATGACGCCGCCAGCTGTGAGTATGACACACACCTGGTCCAATCCTTTTGTTTATAACTACTGCTGACTCACAAAGACACACTCCAAAGTATATGACAAAAGGAGGGATAGTGTGACAGACCCTCATATGGAATCACTTGGATTATATTTGTTTATTCAGCATGTATTGACCTGTTATGAGATTCCCCAGTGTTTGCTATAAAAATGTTCTCCCATGGATGAAAATGCGTCTGCCTCTTTGTGTCTACCTCTCCCACACGTTAACGCCCGTCCCTGACCACGGCCAATAGGGGATAATGCATGGTTAACTTTTTTCCCCGCCCTGTGCGATGTAAATCTTGTTTTTCTCTGCTGACCACCACGCTCCCAGGAAAAGACAACATTCTTCCAAATGACACGGTTGTAGACTTCCGATTACAGCCCTGTCACTTACTCTACCGACGTGTAAACACATGATGGAGAGACAGAGAGAGAGAGAGAATGAGAAAGAGCGAGAGAAAGAGAGAGAGAGTTGAGATGTCGTGCATGGGCTCCTTCAATTAAACTAACATGATGCCTTTAGCTGAGATGTCTTACTGCATGAGCACTTTGTCCTTTGGGGGGGGTCGAACAGATCTAAAAACAATGAACAAAAAACGTGTGTCATTGTCAAGACGTCATTACATTTCCTTATCTTTTATCTCCAATTAAAAGCTCTGGCAACATGTGTAGCTGTTATAAAAGGTTTTATATCAATCTGAAGTCAGATATTTCAAATTATCTCCTTTATATGATTTTCAAAAGGAGTTATTAAATGACACATTTCTGATTTACAGCAATCCAAATGATTATTACAATAGTTTCAGCACCGTAGCATCTTTGTGATCCTGTGGCCTGTGAGAAGACAGTCCTAGTGCTGGCTCCGTCTTGGCCTCCTGACCAAAAGTGTGATAATTTTAGACTCAAGTCTCTCACATGGTCTGGAGCAAGGACGGCATTTGGAAATAAACTTGGAATTTAGCTTAATTGCAGTTTACAGATTTAGGAGGGGCAGCGTTCTCTTCTTTATTTTCTTGCATAAATAGAGAGTGACTGCAGGCCAAAGACATGAGGTTTCAAAGCCACAAAAGAGGTTAAAGAACGTCAGAGGCAGCGAGGACACTTTCAGTCAGGCTTCTCAGCTCACTCTCAAGCTTCACTTTGCTCTAATGTGAGATCCCTCTCTCCCACTCACAATTTATTAATCAACCCAAGCTGTCAGGTCTCCCCTGTAAAACTTGACAGTTAGTTTTTAGCTGCTTTATATGCAACCAAGTTGCAAGGTTTGCTTTTTCAGATGCTAATTTCTGCTTTAGGAGGTGCAGGAGGTTTCAGCTGGGAATTCTCCCCAGTTTTTGGTCAGCAAGATCTCTCAACAGCAAATGATTCTTCCTCTGAGGTCCTCTGTCTTTGACAGCTTCTCCACAAACACAGTTTGAGCTCAGATTCTTCCCATTACCTCATTACAATTATGTGTAATTTCTCCCAGTCAGGTCTTCTTTATCTAATCCTTTTCATTTCACAAAAACGAACTCCCTTACCTGATAAAGTTATTTTCCTGTTTGCTCATACCTGTGTGATGAAACAGTGAACAAAAATAAATTAATGCTGGTGAAATGCGTTACAGCATGATGGGATTTGTAGCTTATGAAAACAATATGATAGAATATTTGCAGGGATTTAACAAACAGGCAGAGGGAGGAGATGTAAAGAATGTGTTTCATGTGGGGTACCACAGGACAGGACATAAACTGTTAAGAGGATTAGAATCGCTCTGGCTTTCGTTGCATGGTGTCGCTTGTAAATGATTGAGTGTATGGGCCTCCTTCATGGTCAGGGCTGCCTAGATGATGGAGATTATATCAGGATAAATCCAATATCAAATCATACATTCACTCTAAAAACCTGTACCCACAAAAACATGTACACACTTCCATGTATGCACATGCACAGTGCGATTTTGAAGTCATGACTAAGAAAACAGCCATATTTTGGTGACACATGATAAGAAAAATGGCTGTTAATAATGTGCACTACAGGAAAGTAGGCCATTCAAACTGCACTTTGTCCACATTAGCCAGAAGCCATATTTGCCCTGTACCTGGAAAACACAATCACTCCAAAGAGAGGATATATCCAACTCAAGAAAACAACACTTGGACATGGGGCATGCATCACTGATGTGAGACAGGTATGTGGGTGATGAAGAGGCTCACTGGGGGGAAATAAGTAAGATTCAAGGAATGAGTCGTGAGATAGGATGAGTGTGTAAGCTTTTATAGTGTCCCAAAGGATAAGCGTAAGACGGTGTGTGATTTCAGTGATTCATAGAGGAAATGGTGAGTGACTGAAGCACATGGACAAATGTGTTTGCTAGAAAAACAGTAAAAGAGGGAGGGAGGGAGGCTGGAAAGAATACAAAGTCATTAGAATTGTACACATGCCCATTCCTAGTAACTTTCATTAGCGTTAGTATGCAGCTAGCAGACTCGCTGCTACAGCCTGCTGGTATGTTATAACTGAGCACACACTTGCATGAATGGTTAAGAATTGACATCTATTTACAATGTAGCAACACGTCCTCTCAGCTGCTTCCACCACCAACTACAAGACACAGCAGCAGGAACTATAACAACAAGGGGGCTGATTGGTCAGATTGGCTAACACATTACTCAACCACAATAACACTCCAAGGAGAATCTCCAGTCTGAAAATATGAAGACAATTTGGAAGTGCGAACATTTGCAGTTCCTCAATTGTCCACTTGAGGCTGGCTCTAGAGGCACTGTAACCGCAAACACACCCATATGAAAAAAGCTCTAAACATGTTTACAGCCTGGTATGAAAATCATGATTATGGTCTGAATAGCTAATTCTCGATCCGCACACTGTGTGCTTTGATTAATAGCTCATAATTTTTGATGATATTAAGGTTAAGAGTTTTCCATAATTATGGGCATGGCTGACTTGACTGACAGGCGGGCACAACCAAAAGTTAGGTTGAGTCTGTATTTCCAATATGGCAACCCTTACAGGTGACATCCCAGAGACAACTAATGTGTGACGTCCAAGCGGCAACCTCCGGTCTAAAAATATGAGTCAATGCGGAAGTGCTAAAAGCTGCAGTTCATCGAGAATCCGCTTGAGGCTGGCTCCGGAAGTACCAGAAGTCACATCTTTACAGCAGAAATAAACGTGTTTACAGCCTGGTACAAAAGACGAGTGTAGTCTGGATAGCTCATTTCTCGATCTACTCTCACTGTGAGGGAGGTGAATTTTTTTCTAACGCGGCAATTTCGAAGATATTGAGATTTCAAGTTTTCCAATGAGAGGCACAGCTGCCTGCGGGAACGCTGCAGCTGTTGGCGAGGAGGCTCAAACTCCGCCTCTTTACGTCACACTGGCTCCACAGCAGCAATATGGCTGCTGCCGCCAATTGGCCTCAAAACAGCTCTTCAGAAACAGATGGATGACGTCACGGATACTACGTCCATATTTTATGCAGATGAAGTAACATGCCATGACTGAAGTCCTTTGTAACAACACCTTAACCTTACTTCACATTCCTAACCGTGTGGCTTTTATTGCCTAAATAAAGCTTCTACAAGACTAACGATTATGCTACAGAGCACGTTTATGAGAGCAACATTTGTTTAGTGACTACTTGGTCTTTATTTATTATTATTATTTTTAACTTATTATCACTTTATTGAAAGTCACAGAATCAGTAAAGTTGTCCCTTCCACTTGTTTAGAGCACAGATCCATGAACCAATTTCATGCCTGTCCAAGTTTTAATTTATATTTTAGTTTATATTTTCAGTACATTCTGTGGACATTTTATGTTAAATTACTCTGAATGATGGTTGCAGTTCAGAGAAAGTCAAAGGATCAAAAGAGTCAGAGGGATTTATCCGTACAGGGCCACACAAGTTTCTTGATCACGATCCATCCAAAAGTTGTGGCCGTGGACCATTACACTGAGATCATCTTCCCGAGAGCCGCTCTGCATCTGTTTAAACGGAGAACCAAATAATTCAATCATCTATTAATTAGACCAGATGTTTTAGGAAAAATAATTTAACTCTTTCCCCAGTGGACTTTGGCTTATACCTTCAATTTGGACTTTTTATGTAGAATTTAAATTGAACATTTTGTCATTATTATTTGAAAATTGTAACCAGGCAGCATTACATTCATTAAAACAAATCACACCCTATTTGGTTATAGGCAGAACTAAACTGTAAAAGACATGCTACTTTGCTCCTCACTACCTGCAGCTCTCATTAGGCCTTTGTAACACTTTGTTCTGGCAGTTAGGTTTTAATCCTAATCCCTAAGCCTTTGACACCTCTAACTGCCGTCTAAGCGTCTGTCAGTCTAACATTTCACCTGCAGTATTTAATGTTTGCCATACAGAGGTGGCCCTTTCTCTGTAGTCTGTTTTAGCTGTCAGTGTGAATGGTTGGGGAAGCCTGATGGTGTGAGTCTGTTTTGATACTGTGTTTGTTCTACCTGATGGCAACCCTCTGCTCTTAAGAGCATGCCAGGTGATTGAGAGGTGAGATTGATTCTGGGGGTCACGGGGCGTGCAGACCTGGGGGTAGGACCATTTTCGTGACCGGACATGCAGGCTGATTCTCCATTCTAATGTTTTGTGGTGACAGACAAGTGGTTTATTAGTGTAAGAAGGGTGTGGATCTGTGACCCAGATCACACTGTGGATCACAGAGGAATTCATGACTAATCGATCAGTTACACTTTTCACTTCTGAACTGTGGCACAGAGATGAATATCATATCTATTTCACCATAAAACAAATCAGAGATTTTATTAAATAACCCTCAAATATTCTCAGACAAATCCTGTTTTGTGGAGATTTGATTAATTACTTTAATTGTATTCATTGTAGTTTATTGTAATACAGTATAGAGCTTTAAACCTGATGTTTTTTCTTTGTTAAAGCATGACTTTGTTGTTACAACATCTCCCCATTTCCACTGATTTGAAACTAGTCTGAATACCAGACTGCATATGTTATAAAATACTGCAACAATTCTGCAAACTCCGTGCTTAGTTTCTTCAGACTTGCATGATAACTTATTAAATCAAAAGTCAAAGCCTCTTTAAAAACATCTGTTGTCTAAATATCCTTAATGTGACACACAAGTTCCTCTTTGTCAATGTTTTTTTCTTTTGACCATGCATCTTTAAAATCTGACAATCTGCTGACACAAGCACGTTTCAACAGAACTCAGGCATCTAATCCATTCCACCAGGATCTTCCACAAGTGCCATTGAGGCAGAAAACAGACATGAGCTTTGTTGCTTTGCAGAAACCCTGCAGAAATAAAGAAACGTAGAAACACATGAGCATGATAAACAATGTCCAGGTGACTCTTACTAAATGCAAGACTTTAATTATTTAAACCTTAAGGGGAACCAAGCTGGTGGTAGAATTTGGTTTTATGAGGTTATTCATCTGCCATATGTGAACGTCCTGCAGCTCTTTGGTTGTGTTAGCAACAGCCTCACAGCTTATGTTTGTTTAAAAGGAAACCCGGCCTAGTTTTAAACACTGTTGTAGGTTAATTAAGGAGTGTGTATCCTAGAGATGACTCTGCCCTCACTGAAATCCCAACAATATTCAAAACCGATGCTTTACTCAGAGCAGGAGGTTAACTCGTGCATATTTTACACCAAGGGTTAACCTTTAGCTATAAACTTAAACAGGTAAATTAGATGTCTCCTAAATTACAGCCTTTACACAACTTTGATTTTATGAACTGCAAGATGACCACAGTGAGTAATGCAATGAGAGCTCTGTCCTAGTGAGCTGCATACAGCTTTTGATTCAAAGTTGAGTATATAAAAGGAGTATATAACAGCACCCAGATATAACCAAGTTTTTGGTGCCATTTCCTTTGTATAACTAAATTAACATCCTGTCGAGAATGTTGTATATCGCCTTAAATTTCAGTCATCTAAAGTTAGTCACCAAAACTCAGTAAGCACCAGCATTACAAGACCTCCAAACCCCACTATTGACCCTAAACCTTTGTTGTAAATGTTAACTGCTAAAATCATGTAGCTCATAGTATAGACACTCCGAGGTGGTCCATCTTGGTTTCCATTCATGTCCGTCCTCTGTGACTGGAAAGTAGAAAATAGTTTCTATGAAATTACTCTAATTTGTTTTAACAACTTTATTTTTCAATTTAGATCTGGTCAAATTTTCATAGTAATAGCTTTTATATCAAGATTACATTTGGACAACAATCTTATGAGTGTCAGTTTCATGCTTCTGGTTAATAAAGACGTCTCAGAATTTGTTAGACATGAGATTGCTAGTTTTGGGTGACATGTTAACAGCAAAGCTCTGCTCCAATACTGCAGGTTTAAGGAACTGCGTTTAAGGAAATTGTATTGGCCGCAAGTTGACAATTTAATGAAACAACTATGATGATGACTTATATTTACTTGTAGTTTAGAGTATCATCATGGATGGCAAATCTTAGGATATGCAAAAATACTTTTGTTTGATGTCACCCAAATCCATGATTCAGCCAAGTGACATTTTGCCTTTGTTTTATATTTTCTCACCATGAATCTTGTTATTTATTTAGTTGTCTCACGTGTATTAAAAAAAAGCTTTGATATAATTTGGCATTGACCTTAAAAAGTGTTTGACTGGGTCATTTCAAATCTTAGGTTAATTAAGGTTTAATTTTCTTTGTTCATTGGTGACTGATTTTGAGAACCTCATGCCCCTACAAATGTTTCATTTGATACCGTCCAGGTTCCCAGGAATATGGATAAAGACTTGCTACCAAGTTGATTTTTATAAAATTCTGTTTAAAAACGGTGCGTCCCCTATCTATTACCACTTATACTATCATTTACAATGACCTTTACAGTGCCTCTCATGGTTTGCGTTTTTCTAGTTCTAGCTTTATTTTGTGCTGTCATTCATCGCCTCAGATTACAGGATATATATCAAACCATCAACTCCAAGCTAGGGCTTGCTTTGGTATCCCTCTGTGACACACAACTTAACCCCAAACTCCGTATATTGCTTCCAGGGAGAAGTGAGATCATTCCAACCCTTCTGCTCATAACAGAGACACACATGTACTGTACACACACAACCCATGATAAAGTAACACACTTACAATCACAGTTATTCACAATGGCCCATTGTACTTTCCACACCTCTCACACTGTGGAACTGAACGAATTATGTGCTACAGTAAAGACCTTAGATCTGTCAAACAGAGCATTCATATGTCATGTCTCTCTCGGAACCTCTTCACGCCTTCCCCTCAAGTCCTGTGGTGGCAGTTCATCAGTTATATCACAAAGAAACTACAGATACTTTTTTTCAGGGGGGGAGGGCAACTGTAGAGAAACATAAAGAGAAAATAAGAAGCTATGTATATTTTCTCATTCTAAATCATAAACTCATGAACCATAATGATAACACAAACATTCTTCTGAACATGATCAAAAGGCCAAAGGAAAAAAATCATGATTCTTTAGTCCTGTTGTACAAGACTAGGTTGCTGTGCTATTTACCAGGCCGTGCTTGTATAGGCTAGTGCTTAAAGAACCCCACGTAATGCTTAATGTTGTTGTATTTAGAGTGATGTGTTAGCTAACTACAGTGCATGTTGAAGTGCTTATGAACTGTGAGGCACTCAGCTCATCCTAACAAAACATAAATTACTGCTCCAAGTTTTATGCCAACATATCCAATAGTCGAAGTAATAAACATTTCACTCAGCGCCTCAAAAGTGGATTTCATTGTGGTGATTGAAGAAAAAAAAATCAGTGTACACACTGAAATGTGAGCAAGCTAGGTAGTGTCAGTGCAGACACAAATACCCGCTAATCAGTGCGCTGACCAAGTTATGCTAGATTTCACTAAAAGAAACTTCTGGAACACAGATGTCTGAGATGTAGTGTTAGAACAAAAAGCGTACAGAAAGCCATAGTATTTGTCTCATATTTGTATCAAAAATAATCCCCTGTATTCACCAACAACACAACCATGGTCGAGTGGTTAAGTTTACTTAGAGAATTAGCTAAGGTAACACCTAGCAGACAGCTAGCACTAACTCTGACACTCTAGTTGTTCATGCCCATACGACTGCATAACTTTAGCCTAGTATAATTTAATCTGGTAAGTTATGCAAAAGTGAATCCCCCAGTGCGTTTATCATTGTGGTAAATTTGGGTATTTTTTATCGGGCCTGAAAGGCATTGACTTCCTGTTGGAGCCAGCTACAAATGGCTTCTTAAAGAACTGCAGTCTTACCTGTGCCTAAATTCTGAACCCTTGAGGTTAACTATTTCATAACTCATTCATCCTAAGGGTTGTTATCATTGACCAAATCAACACCTCCTTATCTGAACCACTTGCACCCATTAAACAACAATCAGACAAGACTCATAAATGGTCAGAAGGAAAGTAGACCTTGCAAAATAACCAATTCATGTATGTATTCTGTTTTTCGCAGTTTCGTGCCTAGAATCATTATATAACCCCAGATGGTTCTCTGGCGCCTTTGCTCATCTGTAACATGTTCATGGGTCCAGCCGGCATACACACCAGGGCATGTCGGCAGGGCTTTGATCTTTCTCCTCTCCTCACCTCACCTCCTCAAAAGGTTTTCGCCCCCTCAAACTTGTCCAGCCTGGATCTACTGATCTAACTCACTAACTCACATCTATGCAAACAATATGTCACCCTAAGAATAAATTATGGCACTTCCTGGGCTTCTCATGCACAGCCTTAAGCATCCATTACAACTTTGGAGCTGCAGGTTCAGGTATTGCCTACCTCTGTGGGCCACAGTCCTAAGGAATGCCAGTTTCTGCCAGCTCCAGACAGACTTTCATATTCTGACTCCTGGTATCTCCAGTCCACAGCCTTATATCTGTGCCATATGTACACTGTGGAGAGTGCATGCTTAGGTGTTCACACAAGAGGTATTGGTATTTATTTATTTGACTAAAGCATGCCATAGTGATTTGTGAGATTCATTTAACTCTGTTGATATATTAAACAGCTGCCACATGGTATAAAGAATAGATTTATTTAGATCCAGTTAACAGAAATTTAGTTTCTCACATACTCACAAAGCATATGCAGTGCCGATCATATGTCATATGTGCATATGTCTGTATTATGAACATATGCGTTTAATTTGGTGCATGCATGCATATTTGCAGATATGTGTGATATGTGATCCAGGGGGTAAAGGACAGTAAAGTATCACATTGGCTTTGCTCTGTTATGCTCCTGTTGTGAGTCTCAGTAAGAGGAGGTTGGCTTGACTCTCTTGTTTTGGATAATTGTACGCTGCCGAGGTCTGTGGTCCCCTTCTCTGTCTCCCTGTGGCCTAGGCTGCAAGAGCCATATTTAGGTTGCACGTCCTCCTCATCCTATCCTGTCTCATCCCCATCCTGCCCGACACACCCCCACGTCACAGTAGGGGGCAGATGAAGGAACAGCGAGTGGTCAAGAGGTCCAACTGTACATGCCATATAAAACTGTCCTAGGCTACTACAAGACTTGTTTTGACATTGCAGCAGGGTTCAGGATCTTTGTTTTGGACCTGTTTTTTGGACATATAGTTCCAGGGTTCGGTTACATAAATGTTTTTTAGGGAATTTATGCAACCAAAAATATTTGAAACCATGCTGTAGCTGTACTCCTGATTTTATTTTTGCAGGTTGTTTGCTGCTTTTCTGTGGGATCGCAGTGTGATTATGACATGGATGCAAGTTGTACTTAAGCTGGTGCAACTTCATTGCAACTTCAGATTGGTGCTGTGTACTTTCAGTAACCATTTTGTGAAAATTATGAACTTGGATTGTTAGTTTTTAAGCTTGAAGATAAAATAAGAGTTTACCAAAACAAAGAGGGGGAAAATGTCATGGTGTTTGTGTCACAGTAAATCAATACATCATGGAAGCTGGGATATAAAATGCTAACTGACACTGAGAAACTGCATAGCAAACAGAGACACAATGCCTCAGTAATGATAATGATGATAATAATTGTATCGCTTATATGAACTAAAGTTAACTTGTTCTGCATGATGTTTTTTAAAATAACACTGTAAATTGAGGTAAATTGAGGGCTAATGTCTATCTGAACAGACTCCTACCTAACAAAGCGATACTAAAAACAATGTAGTTCATACAAGATGTTGCCCAATTCAGACAGATTTGCCAACAAGGTGTTCATTTTGTCACTAACCACCATTGTGTTATCAAGGAAATCTCAATGAATGACTCTTTCCAAGTTTTTAATAATCTTAGCAACATGAGAGTGGACAAATATGCTTGCTTTATGCAAATTTGGGATTAGTATTATAATTGCAACAATCCAAAACAAGGACAAACACTGTCCAGAAATGTAACATAATATCCTCAAAGGTACTGCATGCTCCAAAAATATACTAGAAGCATAATCTGCAAACTCAAGGTCAACAAGCACTAGCTGATGGGCATATTGACCAGAGTGTAACACAGCTAAGTAATACTACCATAATGTAATGTCCAACCTTACACTTGTAAAGGTTAAATAAAAATCCCCTGTTTTTCAGCAGTTCAGCACAAAACAACCTCATGCATCACATCAACAGACACACTGTAAAACAAGTAGCCTACACCGGTCAGTTAAATTTTCCATCACTCAAAGATCATTCTAACAGTATTTATGTCTCACCTCACATGGGAAAAATAAGGCCATGCTGGATAGTTTGCAACAGAGACGCATGTACAGCCGGACGGCGAGGGAAGTAAGCTTGGAGCTTGGTTAGCTGGTGGTATGTGCGACGTACTCCAGTAGAAGTACACACTGTTCACACTGACAGTAAATAACTTCAGTCTTTTGGAGAGAACCATCAAGCAGGACTTTGAAGCTGAAGTTGCCCTTCAAAAGATCCATTTATTTATTCTGTTCAAGGATGTGTTTTTGCTAGCCATCCACAACTGCTAGCAGCATTTAGCAGTTAGCCCCAGGATAGCAGGTTAGCATCAGAGAGTTACAGACAACAGGATGGGTCTTTCCACAGTCTACTCTACAGAGTTTAACATCAACCACACAATGCAAGATCTCCATGGCGTTACATTCAGCAGTCACAGAAAGGAGGCTCAACCTCGTGTGGTGCTATTTAGCACTTATTTCAGATCTAGACTGACTGTTACAGTGGGTCGCAAACTTAGACTGTACATTAAAGATCAGGGAACGAGCGGGCGTTACACAGGTTAACTTTGACACCCCTAGTATTTATATATTTAGAGAGGTCTTACCACAGTGTACGTTACTACTTTGACAAAAAGGAAGACCTATTTTTACCTTTTTATATTTTACCATGATATTCTTTGCTGTACTGCATTTTGTTTTGTTTTTCATATTGGGCTCTGTCATGATTCATGAAAGTGGATATTGAAGTCACTGATTAGGAACTGTCAGTCAAGTTAAGTTATGGCTGATCAATAAGTACCAGGATCAAAAAACTGAACCTAAAAGTGGCACACAGCAAGTTCTTAAGAACATTGAACTTTGTGCTTCAGTTTGATCATGCGTGGTTCTTGAGCTGCTGCTTGTATCGACTCGCCTGTCTCCTGCGGCGAGTGATAGTGGGAGCAGGTGTTATTGCAAACAAAGATCCATGGGAGAACTCTGACTCGAACTCCCTTTCTCTCTTTCCCTGTCCTCTCTCACTCACTCTCCTCTTCTCTCTCTCTCTCACTCTCATTTATGCACTTTAGCACTCAAACACTCACCTGCACCTTCAATCTGCCTTTCAGTTTAGTCACCCAGCAAAGAATTTATCACCGCTGGGCCTGGATTCCAATCATTATCTGTTGAAATCATCCATGTAATGCATATGCATGTTCTATAGCCAGGGGCTGTATTTTCCTTTCCTTATAGACACTTTATCATGAAGGACTATCGGTACTTCATCATGCTGTAACCCCTTTTTATTTTCCTCTGTTTAAGTGAGCTCCATGACCCTGTTACTGCAGAGTATTTGAATCTGACAGCGCCTATATGTATGGATGGTTCACTGTGAATATGAGCTGTGTCACAAAGTCAGAATCAGTGTCTTTTATCTACATGGAACATTTTATGCTTTGTGTTGTTTAAACATCACAATATCAATTACAATGACACTTGTTGGGGAGCTTCCAGAAACGAAGGGGCTCTAGAGTCCACTCACTGAACATGACTCAACTGGAAGGCTGCATGGTCTTCATGCACAGAAGTTAAAAACTGCATGTTTTGTTCTTAAAACTTTTGTAATCATGGGCTCTTTTCAGGGAACAAGCAAGACATTTTCCAGTATTTCACCTTTACAGGAATGTATTTCTGCTTAAACATACTGGTGATGAGTAAATGATTCTAGTTACGGTACATGTTTCCAAACCTCAAGTCCATGAAATACAAGCCACACATTTTCCTTTTTTTCCCCAATCACAGCAGTCATCTCTGTTTTCCTTTGTTATGCCCCCTGAAGATGCTCGTAAGCCCAGCTGTTAACAGGAATTGGGATGCAGACTTTCCAGTGAATGTGCATAAGGGAAGGATCATTTAATTCCTACTTAATCCAAAAGTATTTCCCTTCACGTCAAGTCCTCTGGGATCCTAAAAGTAGAGTGAAACCAAACTCAGAGAGGAGATGCTCTCCCAGTTAGAACTCCCCCTCCTGACTTAAGTATGTGATGTGTATATAAGATTAATGATCAGACTTCTGCACATTCTTGTCCGACCTGATGGTCACTCTGACAGATGCGGTGGTCATCGACGTGTAGACACACAGAAGAAAGTTCGACATGGAAGAAGCCAGGGGGTCTTCTAGCAGTTTCAGCCCCTAACCCGTGTCTCTAGACGGTCTGCCAACCGATGTGAATCTTTTGTCAAGATATAAATATCCTGCAAACTATCATACATGCTGCCATGACATTTGGTTCTCGTATTCATTGGCCACAGAGGTTGAATCACACAGATTGTTGTCCTCTTGTGCACCCCAAAGGTCAAGGGGAACCCATTTTGTGAACAATTGATGTTTTAATTCAAATAAATGTGAATGTGTATATGAAGCTCAGAACTAATTCATTTCATAAACATCTGATCAATTAAAGCCAGACTATGACGAAGAAATGGGCATTTTTTATGCTTGACCCCCGGAAATGTAGAACAATCCAAATCTGGGCCCTTGGTTGGTATCAATGTTAGGTCCAGATTAGCCATTACTTCCCAAACAATTTGCTGAAACTCATCACAGTTGTCCGGCCAATTGTTAACGTGTTTGTCTGTCCAGAGAAGTGACATGGAAGGAAGGCTATCACCCCCTGAAGACAAGGTTAACATGACCTCCTAACTAAGCTAATTTTAACAAACTCTGACCTTAAATACTGGTTTCACAGTAAGTGTAGGCTCTATTTAAAAGTGTTCAGCAGTTAACTTCATCAGAAAGCCTATTTGTTTTTGCAGCATTCATGTGTTCCTCCACATACACAGCACTGATCAGCTAATCGGGTATATGATGTACGAGTCAACTTGATACTTACATTTAGTTTTTTTCTGGTTTTCTGATCTAACTTCTGGTTATCAGGTATTTTTGATTGTTCCTATTTTTGTTCTCATTATTTGTGAGCTACAAATATGGAAATCGGTAGATTGTAAGTTTGAATACTAAAGTTTATTTAACCCTAGAACACTATCACTGGGTGATTTTCACCTGAGCAAATACATTTACATGATTTTCATTATGTTGTGTTTGTCTGAGTGTCATGGGTCCCTGGGTAGCTTCAGCATCGTCTTTGACGTCATTGAAGGTGTGGGTGTTTCCCTATTCCAAAACCAGCTTTTTCCTACAGGCACATGTTTGGGTGATATTCACCCGGCAATAGTTCTTTTTTGTTTCTCCCTGCTGCAGTTGTTTGTGTATAAAGGAGACTGTGCCTTCACCAGGGAAGTCACAAATGTCCCAGGAATGGTGGACTGAACACCAAGTTTCCAGTTTCATCATTTTTATTTTTGGGAATTTTTGGTCCCGAATTCCAAATTTTTCAGTAATTTTGGTGCATTTTTATAGGGTCCCCCAAAGATACATTTAATTCAGTTTGTTAGACATGGCACTGTTGAAAATAAACAAACACTACTCTAGTTTTTTGTCATGTATTGTCATATTTTTGATATATTTTGATGACAAGTACTTTTTAATGGGTATATTATATCAGGTAAAAAACACCAGCATTAATGATGGTGTTAGTAGTTTTAGTGATAGTGTTCTAGGGTTAAAGGCAAGGACCCCAGGACTTTAACTCAAGTAATAATTTGACTGGGCAACTTTCACTTAGATTTCAGAAATATTTTATCAGGAGTATCGATACTTTCTAAATAAAGCGTCCATTTGCATTGACTTTAGTGTTTGGGTTGGAGTTTCTTGGGTCATGAACGTAAACGCTGATTTATACTTCTGTGTCAAATTGATGGCGTAGCGCCCGTACCTATGCAGGGGCCTCCACACGTAGCTGACGTGCACCTCCTCCAAAATGAAACTACCCGTAGAATTGACACGGACAGCAAGCCCTGTGATTGGTCCGCTTGGCAGCATTGTTTCCTGCATTTACATCACTTCCTGGATCCCGGACATCGGCCGCACATCAGCCGTGTATTCAATCTTCTCCTCTCTATTCTTCATGTAATCATGTCTGTATGATAAACAGCAACATGTATCAGCTGTAGATTAACATAACAAGCTCTGAATCATTGTTGAAAAGTAAACAGAGATCGTAGCGGGGAGACCGCACTGCCCTCAAGCGTTTCGGTGGAGAATTGCTGCGAGTCACGGACACATCGACACACCAGTATGTGGTGCTCATGTCCTCGTCATTCCACTCCTGCGTAGGGGCGATGCAGTGCTATAAATGTGGGAAACACAATGCCGCCGAGCGGACGAATCACAGGGCTTGCAGTCTGCGTCAATTCTATGTGTAGTTACATTTAGGAGGAGGCGCAGCTACGTACGTAGGCCTCTGCATAAGTACAGGAGTTACGCGGACCCCCGGTGTAGGCCACGCCGTCGATTCAACGCAGAAGTATAAATCAGCCTTTAGACTAATGTTGTGTCATATCTTGGTCATGGTTGTGTTAGTATTTTGTAAGAGATGAGAAACCTCATGTGTTGATCCGCATCAATTCAAACAGTTCTTGTGTGTTATTAATATTAACATTTACATATATGGGCATACAAGCAAACATTTGTGATCACACAAATCCATGGAGGCTGACAGACAGAGCGACATACTGTATTTACAGGTTTTGGGATCTCGCCTAAAATTGTGAACAGTTGTTAGGTCTTAGCACATTGGGATCCCTGATGGCGCTGAACCCCTCTTTTGAAATTCCCTGCATTGGTTTGAGAGAAATTGAAATGTTTCAAACTAGACAATTGGGAATTTTGCAGGCTGTGTAGGATTGGGAGATGACCAAAAGGGAGAGGAAGCCAAGCCAGATTCCCAGTCTATACTATGACTCATAGGTCAAGGCCTCGTGTCTGTAAACAGGATTTTTCTCATAATTTGAGCACTGAATCACAGGCTGTACTTGTACACCCTGCTCTTCTTTTCTGCTGTTATTTCCACGGCTTTAATTCAAGTATTAGTTATCACCCTGTGAGGGTTTGGCAGGAAGTCAGAAATGTTGCTGGGAAAGGATAACTAGTTAGTGGAGTTAAGAGAGGAAAGTGTGTGTCATCAAAGTCGACGTGTTGAGGAGGGTGCAGTAAATAATTTTTTGATATTTAACTCGTAGTAATCTTGATGACTCTCATTCTGACTTTTCTGTAATGTGTTTGTCCAGAGCAGGTCTCTTAACTCCTACAGGTTCTGGATGTGTTGTGAAAGAATTTGTGTGTCAAGTTCATGGTTAAGGTGTCTGGGCTGCTCTGGTTTGTCTCTTGATCAGGTTGCAGGATGACTGAGGAGCTGGACTGGATCTACTCTTCTCCTCTTGACCCTGTCACTTTTCTTTCAACAAGTTCAAGTTAAGACTACAAGCACTAACAAAGCTGCTGTGAACGTAACCTTGTGAGTTTAGGACAGGCTTTAGCTGACCTTTTTGGTTAAGTCTGACAGCTAGCCTTGAACAGTCGACTTAAAATTCAGCCACATTTCTCTCCTCTGCATGCTCTTCCTTTCCCTCAATGAGGTCACAACCCCAGAGGAGACTCCCAATAGGTTTGCCTTTTAATGGACACGCTCGCTGCCCAAAAGAGCAGAGCATTCCTCACATTCTGGAAAGAGAGTGTCAATGCTGTTAAAACCTCAAAGTGAAAGGTGTGCATGTGTAGCAGCTGGGAAAAGACATAGTACACAATGTCACAGGCAGCAGTCAAGCATCCATGAGCCGACTTGTGCATTTCTTAGAATCATCTGTTAAGTACCTGCAGTAGATTTAAAGTCCCACTTTAAGGGTTCTTGAAACCAGACTACAGTTGAAACAGAATGGCCTACAAACTCCAAAAGGATTCCTTCTTTCAGTGAGCTCCCTACCACACATGCACATAAACACACACATATGCTTTGATAATGGCAGGTGTGTCTGCCTTATCGAACATCTGCACACCAGAGTCTGAGAGTGAGGTAGAGCTAAGGATAGAGAGACATGTACTGTAAGCAAAATGAGTGAGTTTGTGTAAGTGTGTGTGTTTGACAAAGAGAGAGAGGATTCAAGATAAACTTAGATAAACAGAAACAAACTGCAGCAGGAAGAGGGAACCAGAAAAGTACATTTTGAAAGTATAAGAGGCATAAAAAGAAAGCAAGCAACCTCAAAAAAAGAGAGTGTTTTGGTTTGTTGATGGCAGAACATCAAGAAAGCAAAAGTGGTTTTATGAAAACTTTAAAAGCAGTGGGGAAAAGAGGAATAAAAGAGAAAAGAAATCAGTGGAATCACTCGTGATACGTCTAAATTTTAGCAGAGAAAAGTTTTCTAATCTTTTCTCTCCTGAGGGCGTTTTGGAAGACTCTCTCATCAGTCTGGGCAGGACTGTCCCTCTATCCCTCCCTCCTTCCCTCCTCCGTTCTCCCTCTTACTTCACTGCAGTAGAGCGTAACTAGAGCCACGCAATGACTACAGGTTGAGAAGTGAGTGAAAGAAAAGGGAGACAGAGAGAGAGGAGAGACTGACACACACCTCACATTTTGGAGTTTGGAGTCACTGTGCAGCCCACAAAGGTGAGGAGAGGGTAGAATATCTTACCAGTTTGTGAGCTTTCCCTTGGCTTAAGGGTGAATTTGCGTGCATGTATATTTGTGTGTCTCTATGTAAACACATCTGTAGGTGAAAGTGTTACCATGATTAGGGCTGAATTAGAGCATTGAGCAAGCGGCTGCATGCAGTGGATCTGTTTGAGCAAAGAGGTTGTCTTTGAATCCCCCCTCAGTGAAGGCTGCTATTCATATGTGTGTACAAACAATCCTCATGTCAGGGATCAGACTTTCAAGCGTGTGTGACAGGTTTTCCTTTCCGAGATCACAGTTTGGTGTGTGCATGAATCAGCCTGTGAAGCAGAGCAAAAAGGCTGCACACAGGTGCACATGTACGTATGCTCCTGCACGTGTGTTTTGTTTCTCTTTGATTTAGCTGCAAGTTCTGTTGCTGAGAGATCCCTGCACAACAAAGGAATTGTTAAGCTTTGTCAGCAGTGGACACCTAGTGAAAGGCAGACAGACCGTACAGAGTCAAGAACTCATCTGGCCACAACATGGGCTGCCTGCACATTTGCTGTCACATTTAAAAGTCTTGGATTCCTTTGGTAAAAGATTTGTATTTGCAACAGACATCAGATGTTTTGACAGTGATGAGAAGCAGAAAACAGATGTCATCAACTGATGCAAGAGTACTTTAGAATCTACACACATGCATGCTTTAATATATACTTTTAAAGACAAAGAGGTTGTTTTTACCCATCCATATCTGCACGCTGTAATCCTGTTTACACTTATTACATGATTTTTCAATACATTTACACCTCAGAGGGTTTTTTTTCTCCCTCTTTGTTTCTAATTCTCTCTCACATTGATATAGCGGTGGGCTGAGCTCATCTTTCTTTGCTCCCAGCCCACCGCTGACAGCTCCTAGCTAAGAGCTTCCAGGGTGTGGCTGAGGGAGCTCAGGGTGGGGCTCAGGTAGAGCAGACAGAGAGGTCACTGTGGAATGTTTCAGATTCCTCTAGAGTGCTGCTTCACTCTGCGCTGAATACACCCAGCCCCCCAACCATCCTGAGTGCATCCACCTATCTCTCTTTTCTCTCACCCTCCTACTTCCCCCTCACCTCGCACCCCACACCCAGTTTATCCTCTCAGCCCTACAAGTGGAACCTGCTCAGTCATGCCAGTCTGCTTCCTTGTGCCAGCCTAACTACCACACACATTTAAAGGGGTGGAAAATCATCCTCATGGCTGCCAGGTGTGGCATTCCCCCTGTGAGTGTAATGTCGTACATTGCCAGGTGTGCCATCAGCAAGTCTGAGTGCAGGAGACAACAATAAAACAGTATGAGTGTGACTTCCGAATGAATCTCAGCTCGAGTGATGAATAACAGAAATTAAACTACTGCCAATACTGTTATCTCTGTATAATATCTAACATAATTTGTGTCATTGTTTGAGAAAATTAACCAGGACTACTATTTTAACTGCCAATAGAAATAAGAAGTGCTGCTGTGCAATCTAAAGAACATACATTCAGGGGTTATTTGTGCAACTGGCTTTTTTCACACAATACATGTTCTGCATCTTTCATTATTTCCAGAGTGCAAAGTAAATCTCAAGTATCCATCCAAATCCCATGAAAAGCTCTTTTTTTTTTAAAAAAGAAAGAGGAGATTTTACATCACATTAACATCACCCAGCAAAACAAAAACAAATTACCAGATTTGTCAATCAGTCAGCGATCACAAACCCGTGCCCATTATCAAAGGATAATACAGGAATTCCCTTGAGACCTTTATAGGTGAACTGATTGATTTATGAGATTGGAGGCGGCAGTGAGGTTAGGCATCCAGGTGTACGATGTCATGAACTGAACGTGCCTGATGCAGATTCACCGGAGAACCAATTAATTGGATGAAAGATGCTTTACATAAAGCTCTGGAAACTGTGAGAAACACAAAGCTAGAGGTGTCATTTATAGCCAAGGGAATAAAACCTCAGGCCATTAGCGGAAGGAGTGGGAACGACGGAAAGTAGAGGGTGTGACGGAAGAGGGAGACAGCTAAGAAGTGAGAAAGAGATGCTGTATGACAGCAGTGTTAGGCTAAATACAAAGAGCTCCTCAATGCCTCCATAAAATACTGCTGGAATGAAAACCACAATTAGTGCTGCACATTTTTTACCTCACATTACCTTTACCCTCTTCCTCTTTGCCCCTCTGTGCGGTACTTCCTCCTCCCTGTTTCAGTGGGTCTGCTCTGGCGACTGCATGGTTTTCATTAGGCAATTACAACCTCTGAAGCTTTTCTGAAACACCCCTCTTTCCTATTTGTGCTTTCTTTTTTCCTTCCTTTCCCTCTGTGTTCACTTCCTTTATGTTATGATCTCAGCTGACATTTCATCCATACTCCAGCAGACACTATGACAACCTTTTGTCAAACTGCCAATTAATATGTGATGTGTTTTTAATTTAAAAGTCAAGCCAATTTCAAGGGATATGTTCCAACTATATAGCTCAAACCTCTGTAGCATGTGTGTGTACATGTAGAAGTTCTTGCACAGGGTAGGATACACAGTGAATTCTCACACATAGGAAAAGCCAGCACACAAGCCCTCACTCGCTTTCATCAATGCATGAAACACAAGGAGATCCTGATGCCTGCAGGGATTAAAACACTGAATAAAATCCCAGCAAAAATGCAGTAAATACTAAACATTTCCTAGTCACACTGAGGCTGTTTCTCAAAGATGTTGGATTACCTGTAGTAATCAGATAATGCCCATGGTTACTCTCAAATTAGACATACTATATCTGCTCCTTAGCATTGGAATGAAGAACCATGAACAATCATCTAATTCTTAGCTGTGCCAGTTTCTGATAACCATCGAGTGTAATATCTGTAGCACACTTTTATGCATGTATGCACTGGCATGTTACAGCGTAAATAAATGCACACACATGAATGAAATATTAGCAGCCTACTGAAGTGAAACATCACATTAATTAGTTTTACCCTGCTAATAGCTCAGATTTAGCACACTGTGTGTGTCGCTATACAAAAACATTTGCCCACAATAACAGCCAGACTGTGCAGTGCAGCCACAGTTTTGCAGGATCAACAGCTGAAGGCAATTTGGCTCTTTGGGTGTAAAGCTGAGGGCACGGGGCGGCGGGCTGTGAGTCTCTGACTCTGACCGAGTTGCTGGAAGACCCTCAGACGTAAGATGTTTGTTCCTGTTTTCCTCAGTGACGGGCATCAGAGCATCAGGCTCTGGTCAAACAAATAAAGTGCTAATCTAGTAAATTGCAGGAAATAAGAAACAAATGGCATCAGGGCCTGCAGACATAGCTGCAGTGCTGCGAAATTATCACTAAACACCACAAGTCTCACATAGAGCCTGGCTAAGCATTTCCTCCCTGATAAGTATTTCCTCTGCTCAGTTAGAGAAAAGATCTGAGCCTTTTCACTCTCCTCTGGTTCTTTCATTTAAAAACGGAACTATATATACAGATATATAAATAAAAACTTTAATTCAGCCATTTTTTAATTTCCAGCCTCAACTTTTATCAGTTGACATTTGTTTTGGTTTACAGACGTGTAATCACAATGTTGACTTTCTTATCTGACCCAGGTTTCTCTCATTTTTTCTCATCTCCTACTCACTCCATCATAAATCTAGCACAGTTATCTCTGTTTTGAGTTGTTGATGTCTCATTGCTTTGCTTTAGAATATAGATCACTGGTAATACTGTAGGAGGAAACACAGTTTTATTCTGTCCTCTTAAGATCTGCCTACTCCACATAGGATTTAAACCTGTTGAGTAAGAGTTGTGTTACATTTAAAAAAGGTCATCTTTTATGAAGGACAAGGACTCTCTAATGTCAGGGTTGGTTTATGTGTTTTGCTGAGGTCTGTGTAAGAATATTTAATATCTTCATTATACTTTTACATGCTCATCTTTAAATGTTATAGTCTTAGTTTTTTGTATTTAACAAGATATAGAGGCATATAATTTTAATGTAAGTGACATGCTGTATAATGTCATATTATGATGAATATGTAAGCTTGCAGAATTTCAGTGTTTTAGCTGCCTATCACTTGTAGCCTGTGACCCTGTGACCCCACTCAGCACTTTCTCTGAGATGTTCACAGAGCACCCGAGGGTGGGGGTGTGGATGTAATTATCCCCTGACAACTGGAATTACTTTTAGCACTGTTAAGACACATAACTTGTTCAATAAACCAGAACTCTTTTCTCAAAGCTTAAGCCTGTCCAGCGCCTGTATCAGTTTAGTGTTTATTATTTTTGATCGTTAAAATATACAACCCCCACCCAGTTCAGTGTGAAGAACAGCCGTACACAGGCTGGACTCCAGATTGCATCCACCACCTCACCTGATTTAGATGCAATCCCATCCAGAACATAAAAACTCCCATAGAGGAGGGTTAGCAAGACTGCCAAGAGGGGATCTGGACAGATTTAAGATACACTAGGAGAGTGCACACACACAGTGCAGACACATAATCACATACTGTACATATGCACAGGCACACACATGCACATGTGGACAGTCGTGGGCCTACATTTTGTAACCAAAATGAGACAGGACATGATACTGCGGTCCAGATAAAACATTTGTGCCACTGCAGGGCAAGATTTTTCTTCACTGAACACGTTACTTTTAGTCACCTGTAAATGTTATTTAATGCAATATGTGTGAGCAAGTTGTATGTACAAGCATGGACTCCACTTCTGACTCTCAAAACACAATCTGACCCCAAACGTTGTGTACTTGTGCAAGCTAGAATGTGACTCACATTTGATAAGATATATGCCAAATAAAACTTATCAGTGTAAACTGAGTGCAGTGAAGTCAGAATTGGGAGTGTGCTTACTAATCAGTGATTCAGCAAGAAGGATGAGAGAAATAATCACAACTTTGACCTTCTGGCTATCAGCCGAGTATTTTGAATCTTCCCTCGGGGTTAGCTGAAAAGTAGGATAATGGAGCATACCTTAACAGTGCTCTTATGTTTATCCATTGAGAATGAATGAGGGGGAGAGGACTAAAAAGAGCATGCACCGGTATGCAGGTTGTGACTAATGCAACCCAAGTTTCCTTCCGTGTGTGTACGGGTGCATGTGTAAATGTCTGGGTGTGAGTGGATTTGTGGTTGCTTGCATGTGTCTGTGTGTCTCTGTGTGTGTGTGTTTGTTTGTCACAATAGTAAAAGTCTTTAACTCCATGTGGTGGCAGCTCTGTGGTCTTGTGTACTAGTTGAACTCAAACGTCACACACACCCACACCTCGAGGTGACTCTCTATGGCAGGGTGCCCAGTGTGTCACAAAACCACACAGCTGTACATTCCCAGACTCTGACAGTGGGATTAGATTAGCTAAGTGGAACATTTGCATCTGTGGGCAATGGCGGTGTGTTTGTCTGATTGCATGTGTGTGTTTATCTGTGTCTGCCCATAGACTGGTTCTGTCTGACTGTGAGAGTCATGCCAGCTTAAGGTGTGTGGGAAGGAACAATCAGCACTGGCTGCTTTTTATTAGATTAAGTAGAACGTTCTGCAGTGAGCTCCCACAGCTCAGCACTTTATGGCTGTGTTAATGGCTCTGCGTCCCACATGCCCATGTTAACTGGTATAAAATTTGATTTCTTTACCCTGCATGGCTCCTTAGATTTGCAGTAAACTATTTATGTCTTAGAACGACCTTCATGGCCTTAGAATAGGAAAGTAAAGCTTGTTATAAGTCTTAGCTTTAAGACACTCCACTAACTAAAGTTACTTTGACTCCTCTCTTTTTGTGTTGGAAGAAGGAATCTCAGAGTCGTTTCTAGCTCTTAATTTACAGCGGTACAGTGCTGGAGCAGCATCATTTCTCTTCTACTGTATCAGAAGTGTGGGCCAGATTTTTCTTTGGCATCTGATGTGAGCGCTAAATCACAGGCAGCAGGTTCACTTTTACTCTTCAGCACCATCTTGCCTGATGTGAGGAATTTTTTTTATAAAAGAGTGAAACACATGCAGGGTGTTATCACAGACTAAGCATCGTTGTTCTGTATCAATTTGTCCCATAGGATACATGTCACACACGGTCAGCAGTAGCTGCACTGAAAACGCTGCAGATTAAGAAATTGCACCACAATTGCTTCCAGTGGCATCGTGATTACTGTACCAATGTGACAGAGACTGACAGGCAATGGGAGCCAATATCTCCCACAGCTTCAGGCAGAGCTTTTGAGGTGCTGATGATGAGTGCACCACAAAGACAGTATATTAAAACCACATATCTTTAAAATAATTATCATTTTGAGCATACAGACTGCTAAGAAGCAGTTTATTATGTTTGAGATGTTCTTTCAACATTTCGCCATCTTTTCGAAGCCTACAGGAGATAAATGTTGGAATATCTCTTTGACGGAGAAAGGATGAGGTCAAGGTCAAATGAACTTGTATGAGTATCTGTGTGTACTTGAGTGTGTGTGTCAGGCATGTGTGCAGCGATAGAGAGCCTCGAGGCCCCTGGAGGCAGTCAGTGTTTTGTAGTTTAGAAAGTGCTGAGTGTCTTTTTAAGTGCTGATGAATGGAGAGAGTAGTGAGTGCTGAGAGTGGGCGTATTGGGGATAATGGTGTTGATAACCAAAGTCCTCAGTAACTACTGTTTACTTACACTGACCAAGAGAGTGTTGAGTTCAAGTTTGGAGTCACAGAGAGCACATGGTGGCAGATGCAAGTGAGGAAAGGAACACCAGATCAGGACGCATCGAGGCAATTGAGTAAGCAGCGATGTGCCGAGGGAGCAAAGGAGAAGCAAGATGCCACCATCTGTTAGCCACATGCACACCCCACAGCAGTCACATAAATCTCAGCCGAGCTCAGCAATGCAGGCCTGCATTCCGTCAGGCTAAACGTGCACTGGCTAGCTACCCCACAGAAATGTGTGGATCATGTGACATACAGACCCGAGTTATACATTTAGCACGTATACAGTAGGGAAAGGATGACCTTGACACTCGCTGCACGAGCAAGTACGCTACATTGATGTGGAAGAAGGGGTGTGTTGAAAACCATTCTAACATTAGAGAAACGTTATATTGATGGGTTGCTGTGAATGTAATCACGTAACTTGCCAGCATTTGAGAATAAAGACTTGGAAGAGCGGTTTCATAATCTTTTTAAATGTTGCTACTGTCACAGTAGATTCAAGAATTATTGCTTTTCACTGTTGGCGAGAATTCTGTAGGAAAAATACTGCAGAGAGGCAGTGGTTGATTTAAAATGTGTTTATAAAGGCAAAGATCGTCTGTTCTCCTGGTGTGGTCTCTTGGCCCTGTAACTGCACTAAAGTGAGGAACAGTGGATGTGCAAACACACACACACACACACACACACACACACACACACACACACACACACACACACACACACACACACACACATGTAGTCACAGGTCACCAGGGTTAAAGTCAAGCTCATGCAGGGGAATGTGTGGATGTGCTGGGTGTTCCTGTGCAGGACAGATGTACCCAAGGCTTGCCATGTCCATTCCTCTATCCAGCTTTGTTTCTTAACATTTGCGATGCTATAAAGTCACATTTGCACATTTCAATTAAACAAGTCTGTGTGTATAACTTCTATGTACTTTAAACAACACCATGGCTTTCGGAGAGCAGCACAGCAGCAGGTATAATATCGATAAATAATGTATTTTATATAAAAACATGGATTGACCTATGATTTGACGTGTAGTTGTGTGACCTTTGAACTTTTGCTGCTTTGAAGATTCAAAATACCAACAACAAGAAGATTATCCCCCCCCTTTCCATGAAACTAGTACAATGCTGTTGTAAAACCAGTATTTTCCACATTATTTTTCAATTTGTCAGTAACTATGAAATTTCCTTGTCACATCTGTCATGACACCTCATATTACAAATTATAGTGTTGTGGAAATATTGTCTCTGGGAAGTGGAATGTTATTCATTTTTGGTTGTAATCTAAAGAGGCATGACATATCTTTCATGTGTTTTCAGTGTTAGATATTTTGTATCAACTTAAAAGAGTCTGAGATCTATAGGATGTGAATGACATGTGGTCATAAAATGAACAGCTCTTCTTTCGTCTTGAGTTCAGATGCATATTTTTGGCTTTTTTGGTCTGATTTCATGGAACTTTGCATCGATTGAAATCATCGCTAGTGAAGAAAAGATATAATAGCATAGCGGCCAAAGATGAGTCACCACTAATTTCACGTTCCCTTTCAAACCCTCTGTTCAATTGGACCGTTCAAGCGCTGCGGGTGTACAGAGCCCAGCCAATGAGAAGGCTCGCACATTAAATCACAGTCAGATGGATGAGGAAGAAGTATCCAGAAACAACATCAGAAACCTTACAGCAGAAGTGAAACTCTTGTTTTATTATTTGACCAGCAGTCATCAGCAGAATTGGTTTGATGTGGCGCTCAGCCAGAGGTCCTGCTTACAGAGCGGGAACACAGTGACACTCTACGGTAACTTTAGGATAAGGAAACCATGAAATAATCACAGGCCTGCAGAGTGCCATTACTGTACATCCATCATCAGTCCTTCATCAGCATGCTTGTGCTCTGAGGTTTACAGGGAGCACAGCCAAAGTGGCTGCTTGGCTTATCCTCTGTATATGAAGAAAATGACGACACGTCCTTCTGAATAAAAATTGAAGACTATGGGGAACTCTGCACAGGAACTATGGATCTGAGCTTTTGTTCCAGAGACAGCTGATTAATCTCCACTTTTCCAAATACATTAGCAAAATGGCCAGCTGATGAAAGCTGCGGCATGCAGGGTTTCTATTGGTCCAGCTGGCTTTGATCCAACAACAGACCCAGACAGCTGCTCAGTTGCAAATTACACAACAGTATTAGCTTCTTCATGCTAACTTGTATCTGGTTTAATGTTATCACAGCATGTATCAGAAATGAAGCTCCCTTCTGCAGAGATTTATAGCTCTGCTTATCATCAGTTTGGGCGAATTATGCAGCCAGTCACATGTTTATTCAGCAGCTGCAGGAGAGGGACAGCTGTGACTTCCTGAATCCCAACTACTGAAACCGCTGCCAAGCCAGACTAATCACAGCTGGAACAACCTCATTTTAATATGATATGTTGCTGCTTACATTCATTTCTTGAAGAACCCAGACACATTTTATGACCTGGAAAGTTGTTTAAAAGTTAAGTACTCAAGGTAGCTTGCAGCATCTTTGAACCTGTACTTTACCGCTGGTTGAATCTGTTCCAGGTATTTTTAAGATTCAGAACGCCTGCATAGTTGCAACCAAGTGCTGCTGAGGGGTTTATTTATCTTATTCCACATCACTCAAAGTTTAAAAAGGGATTAACGGTTGAGTATGAAATCTACCCATTTTCTTTATATCATAAAACTAATCCTTTAAGGAGACAGACCATATACTTGCATACTTTTAATAAGGTGATCAATGACATTATATCATTAGGTGTTTTAGAAATGACAAAAGATTTGTAATTAAAGAATCGCTTGTGTCACATGGCTTCTGAGTAACCTGTGTGCCCTCCTCACACCGCATTAAACTTGTTCATCCTCCCTCTGTGTACGTTTCGCTCTTTTTTTTCCACTTTTCTACTCCTGCCTTTCATCCTCTGCCAGACGTTTTTGGACATGTAAGATGTTAAAAAAAAATGCAGGAAGGAGGAGAAGAAAGAAAGGACAGTTCTAAAGGAATATGGCTCGTATTAATCTGGAAATATTGCTTCACCTCATCTGAACTAAATTACTGGTCTGAACTCGCTGTCCTCTGAGAGCAGGCAGAACGCCACCGGCAGCCCAGATGGGCAAGGAGTGGTCGGCAGATCTGTCACCGTGACCACGGCGAGCACATGAACCCCTGGTCTGTTCAGGCTCTGGAGCCGTCCCTTTTATACAGTGGATCAAAAGTGTTTCTTTGTTATTTTTGGGCTCGGGTTTTATACTCAGGGGCAGCATCTGTGGAGGAGAATCCAGGAGTGTTGAGACCCTTTTTTCTTTTCCTGTCTTTGCTGTTTCCTGCTTGGTTTGTGGCTGTGTATGTGTGCGTGTGTGTGTATTGTTAAGATTGTCTAAACAGAGATGTGAAGATAATAAGAGCTGATCTGTTATTTTAAAGTATTACGGATATCCTTCCCTTTTATGACTGCATTTGAACAATGCTATGGATGATTTAAGGACACTGTCATACTTGTGCGTGGTTGTTATGTGAGATCCGAGTGCTCATTGCTGGAGGCCATGAAATCTAAAGTTAGATGAGGGGAGCTGGCTTATGGTGTTACTAAAGCTTGCCAAGGCTTGTGGTTTCTGCTGGTTAGAAGCAGAGGCAGGCACAAGTGGCTGCAGCGTCTCTCTCTGCTACTCTCAGGAATTTAAAGGTGTGATTGCACACGCCACGGGTAAACACTGGCCCATCTGCTCTCTCTGTCACCCCTAACTAAACACAGCTGACACACAAAAATGTCACTGCACTATATAGTAAGACAGACAGGAAACTCATGCAGACAAGATATATGATGTAACATCAATGGCCAGTGGCTTCGAGGCAGGCAAAGCTTGTTACGTTAAATGGCCATAACTCCACCTGTCAGATATACGAGACACCGTGTTTTTATTAGAGCAATGTAAAACTGTGAAACCATGTGCTTGCATCAGATGAAAGTGCTGATTGCATCACACTACTGACCTCAGATTCAGAAGAGCACTTGGCTCAGATGCAGAGAGGCTTTGACCAGTCACAAGAAAGCAGTCGGTATAGGACGAAGAGGAGGACGAGGAGGAGGAAGAGGAAGAGAAGTGTGTTTTTGTGCTTCCAAGTTCGCCTTTAAAACTTCACAAGACAGAAAAAAAAGCTGTAATTTATATGTGACAATGATCTATCCAAAGAAAAATCATAAATTAGCCCACAAGTGCCCCTGACAACATTCACTAACAGAAACCAGCAGGAATGTTACGGTCTGTATGAGTGACAACAAGAGAACAGCCTCATGCACCAGTCACAACACTGACCACTAAACACAAACAGTACATAAAACACTGTACACCTGCAACTCAGTGTTGAAATGTGTGTTTTCGATTAACAAAAGACTATACAATATGAGTCTAATGTAGTCCAATCAAGTTCCTATCTTAAGTAAAGGTGCATGTGTTTGACAGAGAACAACTAAGCAAAAAGTCCAAATCCATGTCAAGGTCTCTAACGTGCATCTGCCCTTCCAATTCTCGTCCAATTGGCATGTTTCGTACATAATTGTTCAGTTTTATTACAAGATTACCAACTCAGCAGTTTTCTTTTGATGGTTTCCCATGTCTGTAATCTTTAGAATAATGTCCATATGTTTTGTATAACATTTACAGAGATTGTCATTGCTGATCTGTCAACTTTAGAAGGTTTGGATAAGATTTAGACAGACTGATCAAAATATTCCGGGTTCACATGTAGTGTTTGCCAACAGCAGCAATTATGAGGCATGACACTCTGACAAATATACCCTCAGGTATAACTTTTTTTAACCCATGCATGTCAGGTGTGTGTTGAAATAACACTTCTTTTTTTTTTACAATCTTGAAGCATGAAGAGTTGCACGCACAAAGAGATCATATTAGGACTATGCATTATAAAGCCTTTATAGATCAAGTAAAAACTGCCTTGATCAGTTTGGCTGCTGTAGACCAGTTCAGCACATCCCTGCTCATTACAACAGTCACACATGAAGCAATGCCAATATAACACAGTTGAGACCCAATACAGTTAGCCGTATTCCTCAAGGTTTGATAGCTGGTATTTCATATTTGACACTCCAGTATTAAGCTTGATGAGTCCAGACTGTTGCATTTTTTTTAGAGTTAACAAGTGTTTGTACTTGGAAGAAGAAATGTATGTATTTCCAAAGCGGCAACCTCAGGTCCCAAAATATGAAGCCCAAAATATGAAGTGTTATAAACTGGGATTCATCGAGAATCCGCTTGAGGCTGGCTGCAGAAACACTGGAAACCACATAGACACCAATTCAAAAAAGAAGATCTTTGCAGCATTAATGGACATGTTTACAGCCTGGTTCAAAGAACAGCTTAGATCTACGTAGCTAATAACGCGACGGTTCAGAAGATATTAAGATTACAAGTTTTTGCCCAAATAAGGACATGACTGACTTGACTCCCAGACGGGAACACATAGCTGTTGGCTAGGAGGCTCAAACTCCGCTTCTTTACGTCACACTATGCCTGGTTGAGTTTCGTATTTCCAATATGGCTGCCAACGTCGATTGGCTTCAAAACAGTGTTCAGGAACAGATGGGTGATGTCACGGATACTACGTCCATTATTTATACCGTCTATGGTATTTCCCCAAGTTTTTATCACCATTTTAGGCTGAGCCACTGTTGATTCAGTTTTCAAAACAGCATTGCAGTTAGAATGACAGATTTAAAACTACTTGCACAGGCCCAACCCTGACAACAGTCAAGACTGTGCATCTTTGGGTAGCTAACCTGGTTTGGTCATGACAGCCAAAGCTTAACTCAGTTGTGTAGTATTGTATTAGCACCAAACACTGTTTGACATATGGACAGCACAACAGCCAGTGAAGTGAAGCCAAAACTTTGAGAGCTCCTCCTGATGTATGACTGCAGTTTAGTTCATAAGGCCTGCCTCTTCCATTATAATCGATGGTACATGGGTAAAAGTAGCAAACTAAAACACAGTTACTTCTTCTTATCCTAATTTATCAGCAAATTTAGTTTCAATGAATAATATGATGTGGTTTTCATTGAGGATTTCCTTGTGATTGCGTGAATGCAACGAAAAGTGTGAAAGCACTCAAGTCGTCAGAAAGACTAGAAGAGCACTATATAAGTACAAGTCCATTTACTGTTTACCATTGAACTTTTCACAACAGTAAATGTCTGATTCTAACTGTCATAAGAATCTGTTTTGCTGTCGATTCTACTGACCTGAGAGATCTTTGACTTGTTATCAACAAATCATATGTGAGCAGAACAAGTTAGTTGCCCAATAAGGCAGTATTTTGGCTTCACTTTTTATAACGACGGGAGATGGAGGTACACCATCCATAATGAAATGTAGTCACTGATTGCCACTGATAAAATTTGACAGGGAAAAAACTATGACACAAGATCTAGCAACATAACCCAATCAGACCTTCTTTCAGCTTTTTGTTTTTATCCTTTTTTAACCATACTGTCAGACGACAATGCACATCATCACTCAGCGCAAACAATCAATGTTATCACCTTTGCTTCCCAGATTGGTAAATGTCTTATATAATATTTTTTATTCATCTCAGTTGGTGCCTGATTTATGCTGCAGCCCAACCTGACATAATATATATGCATAATTATTTTCTAATACATCAACACATCTCTCCTTCACTGGAGAGGTGGATTCTGGTCAGTGTCTCCTATGTTGGTCTTTCACCTGGCTTGAATAAAGCCAACCTTTGACCTCAGATTACACATCCCCGTGGGAGAAGGAAATGTGCTTGTGAGAGGCCCACTCGTGGGCGGTGGAGTGGTTTTATACACAGACTGGCATTATCTGCATCTCCTGCTCCACTCAAAGGGACAGGGCCACTAAATATACCCTGTAAGGCCTTCCCAGGCTCCTCTGGGCTGAGGAGATGCGGCCGCTACTTGGGCCATAGGCCAATGACATGGCTGCCGACCTCCACGGAAAGTATTTTTAAGGTCAATTACAGGGTACAGTGCCTTTAGATGGCCGACTGGTACTGAGGAGGCCTCATATTAAAGGTTTATGTGGAGAAGAACCAGAGAGGTCTGCCTTAGCTCACCCCAGCTCCCATTGTTACCACACAGCCACAGAGACAGTGCACTCTGACCGATTCATGGGGAGATGCGTGCAGTGTGCCTGTGTGTGGGTGTCTTCTGAGACAGAGACTGACATGAAGAGTTTAAAAAATTGTCAGAAATCTCTCTAAGCTAGATTTTTGTAGAGTTGATGAATCATTAAAACATGAGTGAGCTATTGGACTTTTTCTCCAAACATGCTTTAATTGAACATGTATTACTCTAAGAAGAGGATTATCTATTGTGTGTTAAAAGCAAAAGTCAGTGTTTGACATTCATAGGGAAAATGTTGTGAATTCTGTGCTCATTTGAGGATATGTTAGGGCAAACCACCCTCTGACACATATGGGATGGAAGCAGAGTCATTGCAACTATTTATAAATGAAGTTCTACTAAAACACATTTAACTCTGGTCTCAAATTAGATGAGTCACAAGGATTAACTTCAAGTCTATGACCCTTTTGCGTTTTGCTTTAAAAGCCTGACATGGTTTCCTGCAAGCTTAACATTACATAAAGCTAACAGTGCTTATAATTAAAGGAAAGGTTGACATTTTTCAAGGTTTGTCTCTAAGCAGCTCTCAAAAGTTGAGTGGAATTCAAAAAGCGTTTGAGTTAGTTATCAGTCTGTAATGATCCATCTTACCATGACCATCCCTCACAGAAAGGCGGTTCAGTCCTCAGTCCTTCTGAGCTAGAAGTCTTTCCTCAAGAACAGCTCTGTGCAAAACTTCTCTATGAAAGCGTTACGACAGACATACTTTCCAAATACTTTTTGTTTAGGTGTGTGTGGCACATTGGTGAAGAGAGGGGGAAGAGGAGGAGTCATCTATAATTGTGACTGTTGCTGTGTTGATGTAACTACAAACATGTACAAGGGCAACTTTTTACAGAATAAACACAAGACAAATGTGTACAAAGTCAGGTTTAACAGATTTGGCCATTTGCGTTCACACATGCATCCCAACTGGGCAACTTCAGGGATTTTGTGTGTGATATTGGGGCTAGATTGACACTAAAACATTTAAGATGCCCACTTGCAAAGGCAATGAGATAAGGGATAGTCACATTTAGTGTGTCTAAGCATTAGAGCGGCCACCCACCACGAGCCAGAGTTGTGCCTCGTTTAATGGCTTCTGCCATACAGCTATAACGCTCTACTATTCACATGCAAACAAGTACACATGACGGTTGGCATTGTGTAGTACAGTGCAGTTTAACCTGTGGCTGGTTGAACAGGCATGTAACTAAATGGAGCATTGTGTAACCAGCACAGGCATGTGGACTTTATCCTGCTAACGGGACTGAAATAGCTAGCTCTGCTAACCTAAGCCACACGCAGTAAATCAGTTTGACTAGTATTGTTAGTATTGTTAGAGATAGCCACAAAAAAATGCAATACCTTGGAATGAATTATGATAGTTTATATTATGTAAGTTATCTAATCCTCTTTCCAGCAAACAGGCGGGCTTTCTAAAGAACACATTCTCTGTTTTAGGGCACAGACACAGACGGATAATAAACACAGAGTTACAAACACACTTTGTCGCTCATTAGAGGGCTTATCTTAATCCTTCACTCCCACACATTCACTCACACTCTCACATAAGCCCCATTCTCTCCACATAGGCCACACACACAGACCAACACAGCTGACCAACTCTCAATATAAATGAACATCCAGCAAGATGATTTTGGTCCTTTTCATGACTCATTCCAGCACGTCTCAGGCCAGCCATAAATACAGGCCTGTCAAACTGTGTGCTACCCCACAGGGAGGGGAGAGGCGGACGGTACAGTAGACACCATTCACCTCTCTGTGTGTTTGGATGGGGGCAGAGGGAAGGTTGGAGTTGGTGGCTTTGGTCTCCATGAAGAGTGAAGTATTGATGGGACAAAAGTGTGGCAAGGGATTGAAAGACCTGTTTGTGCAGATGAGGACTCTGTGTTTGGTTTGCTGTGGCTCGGCTGTAGTTCAATAGCAGCTCTATATCCAGCCTGCTCTATTTTGACCCAGACGCTTTAATCAGACAAAATAAAGGTACCGGAAGATGGAACCCAAAGAGGAAACATCGATATGTGTTTTAGCATTTAACTCTATCACTTTATCACAGTGATCCACACATAAATGACATTTTGAGTCGGCAACCCTTCAATTAGCTTCAGTTCAGCCTGACACACCAGTCTAGAGAGGCACAGTATAGTGATTATATTGTTTTCTCTGTGTGAACATGATTAGCAAAAAGGTAGTTTTTAAAGTGTCCTCAGAGCAAACTCCCTGTCCTGCCCTGTGCTAAGTTAATGTGGAAACATCTGACAAAAGGATTCACAATGAATCAAACACAACTGGCTTCAGAAGGTATTTTCTAATAGTTCATGTTTAAACCTTCAAATAAACTGTGCAGAAGGATTCTTCAGGTTCAGCCTGTACATTTGTTGTACTTTTACTTTTGGAGTATTGACAGGAAAATCTAATATCCTCATGAGTAAAAGAAAATGCCAACTCCAGAATAGTTGGAAGGTTGGGTAAAATGTTAATGAAAACAAATGTTCATGTTTTTCAAATGTAAATTGCAAAGCTGATCTTATAAATGCAATATGGAGTTTGGCATCATCTTACTAAAATATACAAGGTCTTCCCTGAAAAGGGCATTTTATGGATGGCAGCACATGTTGCTCCAAAACCTGTATATGTTGTTCAGCATTAATGGTGCTCTCCCTGATGTGTAAAATACCCATGCCATTGGCACTTATTCATCCCCATACCATCATGGATGCCAGCTTTTGAACTGTGCACTGACAACAAGTCAGGTGGTCCCTCTCCTTTTTAGAGCCGAGGACGCAGCATCCATGATTTCCAAAAAGAATATCAGAATGTTTGTGGAACAGTTTTCAGTTCGCCTTAGTTCATCTTGAACAGGCTCATGCTCAGAGAAGTTGCTTTATTCCCATGCAGTGATTTCCACTACAGAGTTCTGTTTGTTTTGCATTGCTACCTGGAGTCCCCAAGATCAAGGCCATGCTGTATTGATTTTCAGCCTGGTCCCTTTTGCACAGAGTTCTTCAGATTCTTAGAATCTTCTAGTGATGTATTTTTTAGGAGATAGTTCTCCAAGTTTTTTTTGTGTGTTTTGTTGTCCAAACAAAACTTTTTTTTTTAAGTTTCAACATATATGATGTATTATCTTTGCACTATTTTCAATTAAATACAGGGTTTGAATGATTTGCAAACCATCAGTCTTTTTTTTTCAACATTTTACAAAGCACCCAGCTTTTTTGGAAATGAGGTTTTATTATTTTGTCATATAAGTTTATTATTTAAATAATATTTTATATATTCTTGTGTAACTTAGTAGCATTAGGAATTATATAGTATAGTAAAAGTTGGATTTTCTAAGAGATAGTGTGCCCTATATGTAGCACGGCTCAAAGCTCAATTAGGAAGTTGTGTTCAACTTTCATGCATAGCACCAGAGTTCAACTTTAATCACAGATTTGCAGCTCACGTTTGCAGTTATTATGGTCACATTATCTTAAACATGCCCAGAGACGCACCAATCTGAGCCTGTACTGGCCTTGTTAAGCAAAGTGGTGGTACTAGCCAAGATATGACAGATCCATATCCAAGACATCATCTGACTGTCAACACTTGTCATTATGAAATTCAGTGCAAGTCAGACGTACAGTAATTTAGTAATAGTCTGCTGCCAAATCAAACAGTCGGACACAAAAAGATCACTGTTATGGAGCTTCACTTGATATTGATAAATGCCCAGAGCTCAGATATAAGGCATCAGAATCTGAAAAGAAAAAGTTGAGCTTATAACTCCTTCCAAATAATCAAGTAACCCTAGCCAAAATTTTAAATGACTAACCATGACAAAAATGTTACCATCATTTAATTTTGAAACACAAATATCTGCCTTATCCTTCATCATTCCCTAGTTACAATTTGCAAATATGTTAATGTTGTTTTTGTTCAATACATTTTCACTAAAGTTTATCTTGAAGCTCAAGAAAATAGTTTTCATACTGAAGACCAATCTGTCAATGCTACTCCAGGAACTCTAGGCACTTAGTTTGGGCCCTTTCTTAAACTCTTCCTCTTTCACCTCTAACCTC